>NC_057813.1:166576137-166579650 GCF_018294505.1 Triticum aestivum
ACGCGGGAGGCACGTGACGGCGCTGGCGGCGCGACGCGCGGGTCGGGCGGCGGCGCGGGATGGGCCCCGCGAGGCCTAGATGGGCTCGACGGGCCTCGGCGGCGAGGAGGGGCTGCGGGGACACGTGGCGATACGGGATTCGCCGAGCGCAGCGGCGGCGGATATGTCCGGCTCCGCCCGGACATGTCTGGCGGTGGAGAGGGAGCGGGGCTAGGGTTTGGGGGAGAATTCATCCGCAAAAATTCCGGGGGGACACATATTTATAGTTTCTGGGAGCTAGGAGAGTCCAAATGAGGCACGGTTTTCAGCCACGCGATCATGATCGAACGACCAAGAGCATGGAGGGGGTTTGGATGGGTTTTGGGCCACTTTGGAGGGGTGTTGGGCTGCAAGACGAAAGGGGCTTTGCGGGCTACGCGGTTAACCATTGGAGTATCAAACGGACTCCAAATGGCACGGAACTTGACAAGCGGTCTACCGGTGGTATACCAAGGCTGCTTGGCAAACCTCGGGCCATTTCGAGAAATTTTAACACCCGCTCACAACGAGAGACAAAAGGGGAACGCCGGAGGGCATAGGAGTGCCGGATTGCAAAACGGACAACGGGGAAAAAGCTCGGATGCACGAAACTAACACGTATGCAAAACAATGCACATGATGACATGACAAAATGCAACACGCAAGCAAATGACATGGCAATGACGGTGAATAACTGGCGGACACCTGGCGCATCGAATCCGGGGCGTTACAACACTCCTCCACTAATAAGAGATCTCGTCCCGAGATCTTAGGACCGAGACAGAAGGGAAAAAAGGATGAGGTGAAAGAAGGACTCAAGAGAAGAAGCAAAGAATCGAGAGCACTCAAGAAGAAGAGAGGAACGACGAGAATGACGAGAATCAAAAGCTCACGGAATCAGATAGACTAGAGACCACTCCGGTTAGAATGAGATAAGAAATGGATAAGATTGAAAGGATTTAGGTAGCACTCCGGCTGAAACATGGAGGAATAGAACATGAACTTCACAAGATGGGATGACACTTGACGAGATGAACAATGCAATGCATCCGGAAGAATTGAAAGAATGGAATGACAAGAACTTAGAAGGAAAGGGTTAAACGGAGTTGTTGAGAAAATCAACAACGAAAGAATAAGCTTGTTGTGGTCTTATAGGTAACGTCTCAAGATCATAAGGTATTAACCGGCCACAAATGGAAATGATCGGATAGCTTAGAAGAACGAAGAAATGCAAAACTCCACTTCAAAAGAATTCGGAGAATTAATTGCACTTTGAAAAGCAAGAAGGAAAGATACTTGAGCTCCACCAACAAAATCTTGATGAAAACTTGAAGAATGAATTAAATCATGAAGAACCACCATGAAGAACTCCGGTAACAAAAGGATGACGAGATAAAATTGAAGGATGAAAAAGAAATAAGGTAAAAGCCTTGCGATGCTTTAGATGGAGGAGTATATAAGGTGCATTCAATAAACAGGAGATATTGTGATATCCCAAAATATCCATGTACCAACAAGGAACGAACTTCATCTTCACCTGCAGCTAGCAATGCTATAAGAGGGGCTGAGAAAAAGCGGTGACATAGCCAAACAACGGTTTGCTAGGACAGGATGGTTAGAGGTTTGACATGGCAATTTGGGAGGCAAGATAAACAGTGGCAGGTAGAGCTAACATAGCGATAGAGCGAGTACTAGCAAAGCAAAGATAGAAGTGATATCGAAGGTATGGTCATCTTGCCTGCAAGGTTCTCAAAGTTGTTGAAGGCTTGATCCTCGTTAGCGTACTCAACAGGTTCCTCGTGCACATACCCGTCTCCCGGCTCTACCCAAAGCAAGAACACAAGCAATGGAACCACAATAAATCACGGTGCAATGCACAAACCACATGATGCAATACATGTCATGATATGCGAGATGTGATATGCAATGCGTATGCGTGCTCCGGGAGGAAAAAGGATGAACAAGGCATCAACTTGGCAAACCAAGTATGCCACTGGAAAGATGAGGTGATTTCGGTTGAAATCGATATAAAGATCTCCGGAAACGGATGCACGGTTTGCAAATGGCAAGCAAAACAAGAATGACACAAATCTGTGATTAACAGCACGATGCTACTTAGCATGCAACAAGAAACTATGCTGCAGCACCCCAACATAAAAACAAAGCATATGGCAGTGATCTAAAGGAGATTCTTGACAAAAGAGGAACACTGAGCTACGGCTAAATCACACCATAACAGGTTCAAACAAGCATGGCAAAAGTACAAAAGATATTAGCTAGGACATGGCATAAACAACATCATGAAGCAATGATCAGAGCAAGAAATCAACATGTTACAGGAACTTATAATAGCAAAACAAGACATGGAATGATTCTACTCAAAGCATAGAAAAAAAGTCCCTTACTTACCATGAGCCAAAAAGGATCAGAAGATATGATGGCACCCATGTAAACATAGCAAGTTTCATTAACAGATTCAGCAAACAGAGCATGGCATTGACAGAATTATGAAGGCAACTTCGCGAGCTCGATTCACTCACCACAAGTCATTTCATGACAAGATAAGCATATCATGAGCAAGAAGACATGTTTATGAAGCTATCCATGGCAATAACAAGTTCATAGCATGCAAGGATCAACTACAACAACCTTGCAAAAATTGAATAACATGTAAACAATCTGCCAGGAAACATTTTATAGCAAAAGTAGAGCACGAAAATGACATGCTAGACTACTCCATAATTGCAAACAGGGGCATGAATGGATAGAGCAAAACCATATGTTCAAATCTTCCTTACTGAAGTATCTCAAAATAAGCATGGATCTCTCTATAGCATCAAGTTTACATGGCATCAAAATAACAGCAGAACAGGGACTAAAATCAGCAACATCATGAAGCCTAGTTTGCATGCTTATGCTAGTCACCACATTAATCACAAAAATACATGCCAAGCACCTCTATAAAGAAGACATGGCACAGAACAAAACACCTGTAGAGCTCATGCCCAACAGATGCAAACAATAAATGTAGCAAAAATGACAAATGCACACATTCTGTTAAGAATCAAGAACTAACATTATATAGCACTCTTGCATCAGATATTCAGGCATCTAGATGACCTCCAATGAACATGTCCCAATGGAACAATATGAATAGAACATCCTGATGAACATTTCGATATATCATGCGCATGAAACGTAGCTACGATGACGGAGTTATGATGCGATGAACAGGGCTATAAAATACTGCAGACTTGGAGGAAGAAACAAAGTCAACCTAGGTTCCAGATCTGGATCTGGCTCGTGGATCGAGGTTCACCGGAGTTCCTCGCCGGAGATGGGCCGGGAGGAGGCCGGAGAGGAGATGGGGACGGCCGGAGCGCGGCCGGGGCCGAGGGCGGAGGCGGCGGCCGGCGTAGAGGAGGCGGCGACTGGCGGCGACGAAGTCCGGCGGGGCGCTGCTCCTCCGCCGGGGAGGCGGCGGCCAGCGTCGAG
>NC_057813.1:166580201-166587393 GCF_018294505.1 Triticum aestivum
CGCAGCGGCGGCGCGGGCTTCGGGGGCCCGACCCGGGCTCGGGTGGGCCAGCGGCGGCGCGGGGTGGCCGGGGCCACGTGGCGGGCTGCGAGAGGCTGGGGCGCGGCGGCGGATGCGTCCGGTGTTGCCCGGACGTGTCCGACGGCGCGAAGGGAGGGGTAGCTAGGGTTTTGCCCTGATTTTGGACGGGAGATGTGTTTTTATAGGTAGAGGGAGCTAGGAGGCTCCAAATGGAGTGCGGTTTTCGCCCACACGATCGTGATCCGACGTTGGAGAGCATGGAAGTGACTTAGATGGGTTATTGGGCTGTTTTGTAGGGGTGTTGGGCTGCAACCCAAAAGAGGCCTTTGCGGTTATGTGGTTAACCATTGGAGTATTCAACGACCTCCAAATGGCACGAAACTTGACATGTGGTCTACTGGTGGTGTACCAAGGCCACTTGGCAAGCCTCGGTCCATTCTGAGAACATTAAACACCCGCACACGAAAAGAGACAAGAGGGGTGCGCTGGTGCATGTGGGGGTGTCGAATTGCGAAACGGACAATGGGGAAAATGCTCGGATGCATGAGACGAACACGTATGCAAATGAGATGCACATGATGACATGATATGAGATGCATGACATGAATAAAATGCAAAACAAAAGACAAAAACCCAACCACAGAGGGAATATCATAACACATGGCTGAAAATGGCAAGAGTTGGAGTTACAAAGATGGAAAGTTACATCCGGGTTGTTACAACACTCCACCACTACAAGAGGATCTTGTCCCGAGATCTAGGAGTGAAAGAACTCCGGATATTCGGAATGGAGGTGATCCTCGCGCTCCCAGGTGGCTTCTCGGTCGGAATGGTGAGACCACTTTAGTTTCAGGAATTTGATTGACTTGTTGCGAGTCTTGCGCTCGGTTTCTTCAAGAATAGCAACGGGGTGCTCATGATAAGAGAGATCTTCTTGGAGGTCAATTTATTCGAAGTTGATGGTGCGCTCAGGAGTCTTGAAGCACTTGCGAAGCTATGACACATGGAACACATCGTGCACATTTGCAAAGTTTGATGGAAGCTCAAGTTTATAGGAGAGATCGCCTCTTTTGCCAATGATCTTGAAAGGACCCACATATCTAGGGGCAAGCTTCCCTTTGATACCGAAGCGACGACTGCCTTTCATTGGAGAGACGCGGATCTAGACATGGTCTCCGATTTCAAAAGCCAAATCACGGTGCTTGCTATCATAGTAACTCTTTTGGCGCAATTGCGCGTCTTTGAGATTCTCACGAATGACTTTGCACATTTCTTCAGCTTCTGTGATCAAGTCGTTGCCAAGAAGTTGGCGTTCACCTGTCTCAGACCAATTGAGAGGAGTACGCCACTTTCTGCCATAGAGAATTTCGAATGGGGCCTTGCCCGAACTCGCTTGGAAGATGTTGTTGTAGGAGAACTCGGCATATGGAAGACAATCTTCCCACTTCATACCGAAAGATATGACACAAGCCCTAAGCATGTCTTCGAGGATTTGATTGAATCGCTCGACTTGGGCACTTGTTTGAGGATGGAAAGCTGTGCTGAAACGAATGTTGGTGCTCATAGCCTTCTGAAAAGATTCCCAGAACTTAGAAGTGAAGATGCTTCCACGATCTGAAGAGATCAATTGTGGAATACCGTGCAAGGAGAAAATTCTGGAGGTGTATAGCTCTGCCAGCTGAGCTGCTGTGATAGATCCTTTGATAGGAAGAAAATGAGCCACTTTAGTAAGCTTGTCAATGACAACGAAGATAGCATCATTTCCATGCTTGGACTTAGGAAATCCAGTCACGAAGTCCATCTCGATATGATCAAACTTCCATTCTGGAATAGCAAGAGGTTGGAGGAGACCAGCTGGTCGTTGGTGTTCTGCTTTCACCCTTCTGCAGACATCACATTCATTCACGAATTGAGCAATCTCTCGCTTCATTCGAGTCCACCAATACGACTGTTTGAGGTCATGGTACATCTTTGTACTTCCAGGATGAATGGATAGGAGGGAATTGTGTGCCTCATTCATAATGACTTTTCTCAGATCGCCTGTTGGAACCACAATTCGATCCTCGAAGAAAAGAGTATCTTTGTCATCCAAGCGATAGCACTTGTATTTGGAAATGCCCTTGGCAATACCACGTTTCACCTTCTTCACCATGGTATCCAGGAGTTGTGCCTCATGAATTTGATCTTCCAAAGTAGTAGAGACTATGAGGTTGGCAAGAAAGCCTTGAGGAACAGCTTGAAGATTGAGTTTGCGGAAAGCTTCACAAAGATCCGGTTGAAATGGCTTGAGAATTAGACTGTTGCAATAAGCCTTTCTGCTCAGAGCATCTGCAATCACATTCGCCTTGCCAGGAGTATATTCAATACTTGGATTGTACTCTTGAATCATTTCGACCCATCGAGTTTGCCTGAGGTTGAGGTTGGGTTGAGTGAAGATATACTTGAGGCTCTTGTGATCGGTGAAAATGTCCACTTGCCTTCCCAATAAGAGATGTCTCCATGTTATCAATGCATGGACAACTGCCGCCAACTCAAGATCGTGAGTGGGGTAGTTCTTTTTGTTGGGCTTCAACTGACGAGAGGTATAGGCCACAACTTTCTTCTCTTGCATTAACACAGCACCGAGACCTTGAAGAGAAGCATCACAGAATACTTCGAATGGCTTGGATTCATCAGGAGGAGTCAAGACAGGAGTTGTGACTAGCTTCTCTTTGAGGGTGTTGAAAGCAACGTCACACTCAGGCGTCCAGACATACTTGACATGCTTCAGGAGGAGGTTGGAAAGAGGCTTTGCAATCTTAGAGAAGTTCTCAACGAATCTTCGGCAATAGCTTGTAAGACCAAGAAAACTGCGGAGCTGCTTAACATTCTGAGGAGGTTCCCAATTCACAACTATAGACACCTTTGCAGGATTAACAGCAATGCCCTTGGCGGAGATGATATGACCAAGATAAAGAACTTCATCAAGCCAGAACTCACATTTGGAAAACTTCGCATAGAATTGATACTCTCTGAGCTTGTCGAGAACCAATAGCAAATGTTTGGCATGATCCTTCTTATTCTTGGAGAAGACCAAGATATCATCCAGATACACCAAGACGAATTCATTTGTGTAGGGGTTGAAGATAAAGTTCATCATTCAAGAGAAAGTTGGAGGAGCATTGACAAGGCCAAAAGACATGACAATATATTCATAAGAACCAAAGCTTGTTCTGAATGTTGTCTTGGGAATATCTTGTTCACGAATGCGAATCTGATGATAACCCATACGGAGGTCAAGCTTGGAGAATACTTTAGCACCTTTGAGTTGCTCGAAAAGCTCATTGATGTTGGGAAGTGGATACTTGTTTTGATTGTCTTCTTGTTCAATGGACGGTAATCGACGCACAGTCGGTCCGTGCCATCCTTCTTTTGGACAAAAAGAACTCCACAAGCCCATGGAGATGAACTCGGTCTGATCAAACCCAGATGCTCTTGTTCATTGAGCTGTTTCTTTAATTCCTTCAGCTCCATAGGTCCAAGCTTGTATGGACGCTTGCAAACAGGTTCGGTTCCAGGCTCAAGATCAATAACAAACTCGACTGGCCGATGAGGAGGCATACCCGGAAGCTCTTCTGGAAAGACATCTTGGTACTCACAAATGACTGGAATTTGAGAAATAGCATCCAACTCGCCCTTCTCATTGAGAGAAAACAACCGAATGGTTTCATCACGAGCGGCATAGATGATAACATCCTCAGAAGAGTGTGTCAATTGAATCTGCCTGGCAGCACAATCAAGCTGAGCCTTGTGCTTAGAAAGTCAGTCCATCCCGAGAATTAGATCAATATCAGAGTCACCAAGAACAAATGGTTTAGACAAAAATTTATAGTCGCCCATCTTGATAGAGACATCATGAACTATCAAGTTGGATCTCATTGACTTCCTCGGAGAAACAACACCCAAAGGTTTATCCAGGTAAGACCAAGTAAAATCATTCTTTGCAAAGAATGATCTTGACATGAAACAATGCGATGCACCAGTATCAAATAAGACTTTTGCAGGAATATCATTAATTGGAAGATTACCCATTATCACATCAGAAGAATCCTCTGCTTGCGCTGCATTCATCATGTTCACCTTTGCAGACTTTGGATTATGCTTGACCACTTCATTGCTTGAAGATCTCACAGGAGGAGGAGGAGGAAGGCGCCTTTGGTTGAAACATTTGTTCGCGTAGTGACCTTTCTGCTGGCACTTGTTGCAAGTCACTTCTGAGAGCGGACGATGATAAGGAGCATTTGACCTTGGAGCTTGAGGCTGAGACTTGTTCTGATAGCCTGGGTTGGGTGGGTGGGAAGATCCATGACCACCTGAGTTCTTTTGCTGGTAAGGCTGATGAAACGGAGGAAGAGGAAGGTAGAACTTCTGCTTCTTAGCTGCCACTTGTGAGGAAGAAGAAGACTACACTGCATCCCTGATTCTCTTCTTAGAAGCCTCACACTTGAGCTGAGCACCTTCTTGCTTGAGGGCCATATTGTAGAATTGATCAAACTGAGTAGGCTCAACAAGAACGAGAGCTAACTGCAGATCCTCTCTGAGGCCACCTCTGAATTGATAGATCATACTCTTCTCATCAGGAACGTCTTGTTTAGTGAAGCGAGCAAGTTTCTGAAACTGCTTGTTGTATTCGTACACAGACATGTTGCCTTGCTTGAGATTGCGGAACTCCTCATGCTTGCTCTCAACAACACTGGTAGGAATATGGTGAGCTTTAAAGTCCCGACAGAAATCAGTCCAAGTAATCACTCGACCTCCTCTAGAATCCTTGTATTGCTGGAACCAATCAGTTGCTTGGTCCTTGAGCTGAAAAGAAGCGAACTTGACATTGCTACATTCAAAATGCTTGTTGATATCCACGAGCCAATCATCAGCGTCTGTGGCCTCGGCACAGTAGCTAAAAGACTTCAGCTGATTTGCCAGGAACTGGTTGAGGGTAGGAAATTGAGGCTGATGGTTGAACTACCCTTGACCTTGATTCCCTTGGTTGCCTTGGCCTTGCTTGCGCTCTTGCATGAGCTGAATCATCATCTAAGCATTGGCGTTTGTGGCTGCCATCAAGATTGCCATGCCTCCGAAGGCGGAGGTGGAGGTGGAGGGTTCGCCTGACTCCCATCATTGCGTTCCGGATTCTGACGCGTTGGAGGAGCCATCCTGAAGAGGGTGACATCCGTTAGCATCTTGATAGACAGATAGACAAGTTGAATCAACGGATAGAAATTGCAACATATAGTCTTCACAATAAACATTCGAACAAGGATGAACGAATGAATTCCCAAAGCTAACATCACATGTCCATTAAGGTGAGGAGCCACTTGATAAGAGATTGATGAATGAAATAAACAAGGTACAACTGGAACAAATAAGTGGTAAGGATTACCCAATCACAAACCAAATATCTGCGGGAAGAAATGCTAGAGCTACTTGAACCCCACCTATAAACTCCCGAAACTTTTTGGTTATGCAATCAGGTGTTGGGGATACAGGGGAAGCAATATATCTCACCCAAACTAACAATCCCTACATCCAGTTGTATCCGTCCGTCAACACATAACCAAGAAACCTTCGGAAATCGTGTACCTCAACCTTCGAAAAGCATCCGTTATACGAGTTATGGCAATACTCCCGAACTCCCGCCCCAGTACTGGGTGGCGTCGAGGTTATCTCACCAATAACTGCATAAAAGAGATTTTCGATGTCGGCAAAACTTGGGTATTCCAGAACTGCAATGATAAAATTGTGACGACAACACCTCGGAGCTCAACTCCCCGGGTCACTGCCACATAAAAGCTAGGAGGTACCAAGAACAATGTTCTCGTCACAAAACCATCGGAACGATTCCAAGATACCCGCGTGATCCTAAAAAAAATTAGTGAAATTTGAGGAGAGGAAAGGCAAAACATCTACGTCAGGAGACCTCACCATAGCGACGAACGCACTGGGGAGTAAAAAGAATCCTACTCTCCGATATATATAATCCTAAGACTCAAAAAAAATTCTAGACTCAACAACGCCAGCAATCAATCAAGCAGGGGGCTCCTAAGTCGGGGATGGCTCTGATTACCAACTTGTAACACCCACGATGCGGCTATATCTCCCACATGTCGAAGCACGACTTAGAGGCATAACCGCATGGTGGTTTTGTCGCAAGAAGGGTCATCTTCACACAATCCCATGTAATGAACAAGAATGGGATAAAGAGAGTTGGCCTACAATCGCCACTTCACACAATACATAATTAAGATCATACATCATTCAAAATACACTCATAGACCGGCTACGGTCAAATCCAAATAAAAGAAGACAACCCCAAATGCTAGATCCCCGATCGTCCCGACTGGGCTCCGCTACTGAACATCTGGAAACGAAACATAGTAACGACCAAGGTCCTCGTCAAACTCCCACTTGAGCTCGGTTGCACCACTTGTGCTGGTTTCCTCGGCACCCGCATCTATTTTGGTAGAATCTGTGAGCCACGGGGACTCAGCAATCTCACACCCGCGAGATCAAGGCTATTTAAGCTCATAGGTAGGAAAAGTGGTAATATGGTGGACCTGCAGCAAGCACTAAGCATATATGGTGGCTAACATACGCAAGTGAGAGCGAGAAGAGAAGCAATGCATTGGTCGAGAAGCTAGAAGCGATCAAGAAGTGATCTTGAAACTACTTACGTACATACATAACATAAACCGTGTTCACTTCCCAGACTCCGCCGAGAAGAGACCATCATGGCTACACACGTAGTTGATGTATTTTAAAGAAGTCAAGTGAAAGTTTTCTACAACCGGACATTAACAAATTCCCATCTGCCTCATAACCGCGGGCACGACTTTAGAAAGATAATATACCCTGCAGGGGTGTCCCAACTTAGCCCATCACAAGCTCTCACGGTCAATGAAGGATATACCTTCTCCCGGGAAGACCCGATCAGCCTCGGAATCCCGATTCGCAAGACATTTCGACAATGGTAAAACAAGACCAGCAAAGCCGCCCGAAGTGCCGACAAATCCCGATAAGAGCTGCACATATCTCGTTCTCAGGGCACACCGGATAAGCGAAGCGTACAGGTACCAACATAACCCAAGTTGCCAAGGGATGGTCCCGCACGGTGCTCTAGTTTGGACCAACATTC
>NC_057813.1:166587668-166672307 GCF_018294505.1 Triticum aestivum
AAACCCAAGGGAAAAAGGCTTAGGTGGAAAATGGTAAAACCAAGGTTGGGCCTTGCTGGAGGAGTTTTATTCAAAGCGAACTGTCAAGGGGGTCCCATAAATCACCCAACCGCGTAAGGAACGCAAAATCAAGGAACATAACACCGGTATGACGGAAACTAGGGCGGCAAGAGTGGAACAAGACACCAGGCATAAGGTCGAGCCTTCCACCCTTTACCAAGTATATAAGGTGCATTAAATAAACAGGAGATATTGTGATATCCCAAAATATCCATGTTCCAACAAGGAACGAACTTCATCTTCACCTGCAACTAGCAATGCTATAAGAGGGACTGAGCAAAAGCGGTGACATAGCCAAACAACGGTTTGCTAGGATAGGATGGTTAGAGGTTTGACATGGCAATTTTGGAGGCAAGATAAACAATGGCAGGTAGAGCTAACATAGCGATAGAGCGAGTACTAGCAAAGCAAAGATAGAAGTGATATCGAAGGTATGGTCATCTTGCCTGCAAGGTTCTCAGAGTTGTCGAAGGCTTGATCCTCGTTAGCATACTCAACAGGTTCCTCATGCATGTACTCGTCTCGCGGCTCTACCCAAAGCAAGAACACAAGCAATGGAACCACAATAAATCACGGTGCAATGCACAAACCACATGATGCAATACATGTCATGATATGCGAGATGTGATATGCAATGCGTATGCGTGCTCCGGGAGGAAAAAGGATGAACAAGGCATCAACTTGGAAAACCAAGTATGCCGCTAGAAAGATGAGGTGATTTCGGTTGAAATCGATATAAAGATCTCCGGAAACGGATGCACGGTTTGCAAATGGCAAGCAAAACAAGAATGACACAAATCTGCGATTAACAGCATGATGCTACTTAGCATGCAACAACAAACTATGCTACAGCACCCCAACATAAAAACAAAGCATATGGAAGTGATATACAGGAGATGCTTGACAAAATAGAAACACTGAGCTACGGCTAAATCACACCATAACAGGTTCAAACAAGCATGGCAAAAGTACAAAAGATATCAGCTAGGACATGGCATAAACAGCATCAGGAAGCAATGTTCAGAGCAAGCAATCAACATGTTACAGGAACTTATAATAGGAAAACAAGACATGGCATGATTCTACTCAAAGCATAGAACAAAAGTCCCTTACTTACCATGAGTCAAAAAGGATCAGAAGATATGATGGCACCCATGTAAACATAGCAAGTTCCATTAACAGATTCAGCAAACAGAGCATGGCATTGACAGAATTATGAAGGCAACTTCGCGAGCTCGATTCACTCACCAAAAGTCATTGCATGACAAGATAAGCATAGAATCAACAAGAAGACATGTTTATGAAGCTATCCATGGCAATAACAAGTTCATAGCATGGAAGGATCAACTACAACAACCTTGGAACAATTGAATAACATGTAAACAATCTGCCAGGAAACATTTTATAGCAAAAGTAGAGCACGAAAATGACATGCTAGACTACTCCATAATTGCAAACAGGGGAATGAATGGATAGAGCAAAACCATATGTTCAGATCATCCTTACTGAAGTGTCTCAAAATATGCATGGATCTCTCTGTAGCATCAAGTTTACATGGCATCAAAATAACAACAGAACAGGAACTAAAATCAGCAACATCACGAAGCCTAGTTTGCATGCTTGTGCTAGTCAACACGTTAATCACAAAAATACATGGCAAGCACCTCTGTAAAGAAGACATGGCATAGAACAAAACACCTGTAGAGCTCCTGCCCAAAAGATGCACACAATAAATGTAGCAAAAATGACAAATGCACACATTCTGTGAAGAATCAGAAACTAACATTATATAGCACTCTTGCATCAGATATTCAGGCATCTAGATGACCTCCAATGAACATGTCCCAATGGAACAATATGAATAGAACATCCTGATGAACATTTCGATATATCATGTGCATGAAACGGAGCTACGATGACGGAGTTATGATGCGATGAACAGGGCTATAAAATACTGCAGACCTAGGTTCCAAATCTGGATCCGGCTCATGGATCGAGGTTCACCGGAGTTCCTCGCCAGACACGGGCCGGGAGGAGGCCGGAGAGGAGATGGGGACGGTCGGAGCGTGGCCGGGGCCAAGGGCAGAGGCGGCGGCCGGCGTAGGGGAGGCGGCGGCTGGCGGCGACGAAGTCCGACAGGGCGCGGCTCCTCCGGCGGGGAGGCCACTTCCGGCGTCGAGGCGGAGCCCGGCCACGGCGGGGCATGGAGTACCGGGCGGCGGGGCACTCGGGCGCGGTCGGCGGAGGCGCGCGAGCGGGCGCGGCGGCGGCGCGGGCTTCGGGGCCCCGACGCGGCCTCGGGTGGGCCGGCGGTGGCGCGGGGTGGCCGGGGCCACGCGGCGTGCTGCGAGAGGCTGGGGTGCAGCGGCGGACACGTCCGGCGTCACCCGGACGTGTCCGGCGGCGCGAAGGGTGCGGTAGCTAGGGTTTCGCCCAGATTTTGGACGGGAGATGTGTTTTTATAGGTACAGGGAGCTAGGAGGCTCCAAATGGAGTGCGGTTTTCGCCCACACGATCGTGATCCGACAACGGAGAGCATGGAAGTGACTTAGATGGGTTATTGGGATGTTTTGTAGGGGTGTTGGGCTGCAACCCAAAAGAGGCCTTTGTGGTTATGCGGTTAACCATTGGAGTATCCAACGACCTCCAAATGGCATGAAACTTGACAGGTGGTCTACCGGTGGTGTAACAAGGCCACTTGGCAAGCCTCCTAGGGGAAAATTAAACACCCGCACACGAAAAGAGACAAGAGGGGTGCGCCGGTGCATGTGGGAGTGTCGGATTGCGAAACGGACAACGGGGAAAATGCTCGGATGCATGAGACGAACATGTATGCAAATGAGATGCACATGATGACATGATATGAGATGCATGACATGAATAAAATGTAAAACAAAAGACAAAAACCCAACCACGGAGGGAATATCATAACACATAGCCGAAAATGGCAAGAGTTGGAGTTACAAAGATGGAAAGTTACATCCGGGGTGTTACAACACTCCACCACTACAAGTGAGACTCGGGAATATTCATACATGTAGGGGGGTACATGTAGGGGCCACTAAGGAGCAGTCAAATCACACAGTAAGTTAGTCGGAAGAAGCAACCATGATTTCACTCTTGAATGACACGTACGTAATATAAAATGGTTGATATGGAGAGAAAAAGAAAACCACCATATATACACTAGCAAGAGCCTAAGCTACAAGCCTGCTTGCTTGGGTTGCTCTCTTCACAAGCATAGAACGACGGTGTCCACACCGCTGGTGACATATCCGGCCTGATCCCGCAGCTGGGGGAAGGGGACAATGTTCGACGTAGACGCGGTCGACATCGGCGAGGGAGAAAACCCACAGTCGGTGCATCCCAATCAGGGGTCACCATGGTATGGGCTGATGCCACGTCCCAACTGCACTTCTAGCTACAACCCGACGTCCCAGGTAGTACATCTTCCTTTTGGAGACGGCTTGCTCCACTACCGCAGCTCCCCGCATAGCTCCATCTCCATGTCGATCTTTCTCTAATTCTACTAGCTTCTACTTGTGATGAGTTTATGTCTGATGAACTAGTGCTAGTACTATTATTCTAATCACACTTCTTCAATATCTTTGCCATCAGGGATGCTCAGCTTGATTTTAGTGGAACTGCACAAAAGCATCGTATGATCTGAGGGTGCCAGTCGTCTTTCCTTCGACAGGTTCTACCTATCCAAGAAATTAAATCTTGTTTAGGGTTTAGTGTTTAAGTCGTAGTGACCCCATCAGTAGTTTTTCTTTCGTACACGCTCTCACAACTTTTGTTTTAGTTGTGAAGTAAATATTGGCTATGATATGTGAATCATTGAGATGCATCAGCATGCATGTTAGTTTTCCTTTGTATTTGATGGTATGTTGTAATAGGGCATCCTTGGAGTAGGTATGAAAATGGAGTGGAAAGTTTCCGTTTTTCCGGAGAAAAAATGGAAACGAAGAGAAACCAACGTTTCGTTTCGTTGGATTGCGCCATCGAGCAAAACCAATGTTTAAATCACGTCTGTCTTGTTCGTGTCTCACCCTCCTCCACGGCTCGACCCCACACGATCGCTCGGCATGCCACTCACCGCAAACCGAGTTTACGATAACTTTCCCGCCTGCTTGTTGATGGATCGCGCCATAGAGTACTATCACTACTGGAAGAGATTGACGAGTTGGGGGAGGACAGCTAGCTGTAGCACGGATTCTCAAGAAATTTTTACACGCATTTAGTGGCCGGCTATTGCGACCTTTGAATGCGGAGCAGTCGCGTGCACCAGGAAGCAGCGCGGGCGACGCTCTCTCGGCAAGCGCGCCGCTTCAATGCCGGTGCGAGTGAGAGGCTGCATCCGCTCTGGCCGGGCATGAATGCGGCACTGACCGTTTCGGGCGGGAAGCATGCGCGGGTGATGAAGAGGGTTCGGGTTGGTCAGGAGCGGGCGTGCCAGTGGTCTGGACGCCCGCAAACAAGAGATGTTGTACATTAATATTGTTGCGTATATAATTAACAACGTAAATAATGTGCGAGTTGGACAAATATGGTTGGAGATGGAGATGCAAATGGAATTTTACGTAAACACGGATATGCATGTCTATGTCTATGTGTGTGTGCGCGGCAACTCTCGTGACCTGGAAGCGGGGGCGTATTTTTGATCGAGTTTTCTTTCTTGGCACGTTAAAAAATTGTCTGTCAGTTTTTGTTTCTTTTCTCCGGGAACACACGTATTCTATTTAAAACCACTCCTATGGAGGGGATTTTTTACTCCATTATAGCCTCTTGTTTGATAGGGTTTCTCGCGTCTTGCTCTCTCACCCTCTCCATATCAAAACAAGATGACAGTGTCCACTCTATCTCTCTCCTCACCAGTGGTCACAGATCTGGCCGAATCCCGTCTGCTGCAGGAGGTGAGAAGGTGCAGCGTTGATGTTGTCACCATTGGCGATGGAGGAAGCCGATGCGCACCATCCTCTCGGAGCCGACGCTGGCACGAACGAAGGTCCTCCGCGCCCTTGTTCGCTGCCGTCGTGTGGGCAGATCCCGCCCACCCGCCTAAGCGACATCTCGCCCACTTGAGGTATAACTTCTTGTACTGGTCCAGCTCCCCAGGTCACTGCATGTGGGTTTTCTTCTATGCGTCTACTCCCAGCTCCCTATGTATAATACCTAGGGTTCGTCGGCTGGTCCAACATCTCCTACTATTATAGAGGAAATACCACTCGAAAAGTTGTCATGCTTTATGCCTCGGTGGAGGTATACATGTTGTTTCGACAAAAAGTACATGGTGGTTGTGCGGTCATTGTCCATATGCTCCTATTGTTGCTGCTAATCTAATACTATCACTGGTTAAATGAAGAAATGTTTTTTCTCGGGTATCCTGGTTTAGTTCCCATCAAGATAATCATGATGCTTCTGTTTGTTGGTGTACTTTTCATTAATTCTTATTGGCAATTGAGATGTCGTTGTTAATCTTGTACCACTGCCAAAACAAAGTAACAACACTATATCCCTTTTTTATATTTTTGGAAACAGCGATGTGTATCTCCATAACCGGGCATGTCTTCCTCAATTTTAGTGGAACTGCACAAAATTGGATGGCCATTATTGTTCCGCCTCACTGTCCTGTGCCACATGGTTCTTCCTTCCTCGAGCTTGATTACTGGGAACAAACAGACCACAGTGAGGATTTGTCGAACTTCATAGGTGCCTCACCCAAACTTGATGCCAAATGGATGATGCATCACCACGATGACCTATCGATGCTCATGGTTACGCCTCATGGTTGCGTCGGCTGGTGAAGCTGATCGATTTTCAATGAAAACAAGATGTCTTCCAGCAGTGCGCTTTGCTCGTTACCCTCAAAGATGATATCCTTCGTCAGTTCACCTTGGTTCGCGTTGGAGACGCAGTCGTCTTTCACGTTGGTGCAATTTTATCACACAATTGGCTATGAACCAAATGTTTCCTCAAAGAAGGATTGGCGTTGGTACTAAGAGCATAAGTTTTGTATTGATTTCTAAGCCTTCTCACAACTTTGTCTCCAGCTCCCCTGTAATTTTATTTGTCCAACTATTAACTTTGATTAAAAAAATAGTGTGGAATAAAAACCCAGATGGACATAGTAGCCCTCCATTTTTATTTACTCCGCATATTAGATTTGACTGAAGTCAAACTTTGTGAAGTTTGACCAAGTTTAGGCCGAACACATTAAACCATAATTATTAGAGAGGGCAAACAGTACATACTCTAAAACCTTTCTGATAATTGAAATTAAAATTCTTTATTTGTACACACTCTCACACGTTTCTGATAATTTGGCGCATGTGTGGTTGTTCACTTAAGGGAGGGTAGTGTACCACACGTGAAGGACAGGAAGTGCAACCAGGACGCGTGGATCGTTAGTTCATCGGAAGTAGTAGTTTTGTTCACTTGTACATTAAATAAAGAGTTTCGTTTCGTACTTACACAATTTAGAACGATTTTTATGGAGAGAATAAGAAAACCACTCCACTATATATTAGTCGTATACACTAGTACTATATGGATGCAGCTTCATTGACTTAGTGCACCTGCCTTTGGGTTTATGACAGGTGGGCCCAAAATGTGGCTGGCCCACCTGTCATACAACCAAAAGCAGGTGTAGTTAAGGCACCGGAGCTCTGTCCGTACTACAGTATATATATAAGCTGGAGCCTCAGCGCTTGTTCGCTAGGGTTTGCACTCTCCACACTCGCGCCGCTCTACAGTATATATGTAAGCTGGAGGCTTAGTGTTCCTTTGCTAGGGTTTGCTATATTCACAATCTCTCACCCTCTTCACCAGATCTAAATAAGACTGCGTTGGCCTCTTGTCTCTCTCTCCCCCCTCATAGCTGGTGAAGGAGGCATCCAGATCCCGTCGCACCGGAAAGGGGAGGAGGTGCAACATTCACTCTATTGCCTTCGGTGAGGGAGGCAATCCACTACCGGCTGTGCTGTTCTCTTTCACCCAGCACTTGTGCGGGACGGCCACCGACCCCTTCTTCCTCACTGTCGTACGTAGTGTGGGCAGATCCGGCCTCCCGCCGAACGCCTTGCCACATCCCGACGACCCTAAGGTATAAGTTTCTTTGAAACTGTCATTGCTCTAGCTGCATGCGGATCTTTTTTGATTCTGTAGTCGAATCTAGGTCTTGGTTCAAAGAGGAAAGAAGGGTGCGGTGGGGTGGAGCATGAATCTAGGACGTGGTTCAATGAGGAAAGGAGGGAGGGAAAGTAGTATAGACTGGCTATCCGGCCACTTTGTTGGTCGAAAAGGGAAAAAGGGGGTAACCCGAAACTGGGGGGTCGGGTAGTTTGTGCAGGACTAGATTTGCTGCCCTAAAATAGGAAAAAGGTTCAAAGAGAACAAATATGGGACCAATGCAGATATGCTGCTTGTCTACATACTCTGCATCACCCATTTATATGTGTGTACGCACATGGTGCTGGCATTTCCCATGTCCCATGTCCCATACAACTATTTTGAAGTTGTTAATCTAAGAATGCCGCCAGAAAATTGAAGCAATGCCACTGTTAAAAGTAAACTATATTTTTAACGAATGTTGTTTTAAGAGAATGTCTCTCTTAATATGAATCAATGCAACCGTTTTAGAAATGCTACTATCCTACTTTGTTTTCCATCAAGATAAGTTAGATGCTTCTTTTTTGTCGCCGTTTGTTTCATCCTCCTTTATCGGCAAGTAATGGTTTTCTTTATTGCCTCTACTAAAACAGGGGTATCTATTCAACTCGTTGCTATTGCGACATTTTGCTTCGCTATGCGAAACACTTATGTAGAGTGTTTTGTGCAGTTCAACTCGAATGTCACACCGGCGACTTTGCTTAATTTTGGTGGAACTGCACAAAAGGAGATCGAGGTTTGTTTCTAGTCTTCCTCGTGAGTTGTTTCAAATCTTGGTCTCATCCACATGATGGTGCAGTGTGCTTTGAGATGTTGTGCTACTTGTTTTGGTACTGTTTTGTAACATCCCAGAATTCTAAAATTTGGAATGTTATATTGAATAAATAGTTTTGGTTATTTGTTTGATTGTGGTATGATTGCTTGTGTGATTTGCTTGTGTGAAATTGAGTGAAATCTGAAACTTTTTGAAAGTTGAATGAGAGGGAATAAAAGGACTTTCCCAAACCTTCATTTCTTGCTTTTGGTTCCATGGAATTCAAAATTTAAATTGAAAACAAACCCTAGAGTGGAGATAATATGACTTCTTCCATCAAAGAAATGAGAAGGGATTTGAAAATGATTTGAATTCCATTTGAAATATTTTCAAACCAGGAATTTCAAGCCACTCAAGGATTTTCATGAGGGAAGATAACATGACTTCTTTAAAATTGAAATAGAGTGGGAAGTAGGAGGCCATATGCAAAATGGCATTTGAGCTACTTTTGAAAATACTCCATATGTGTTTCAAAATCTTTTCCAATTTATATTTCAAATTAAATAAAGAGAGAAGGTAATATGACTCCTTCAATTATTGAATGTAAATATGGGAAATGAATATTGCAACCAATTCAAAATGGTTTGAAAGAAATATCCAATTGGAATAGTCATATGGATTTAATTAAATTTTGCTTTATTTGGGTTTTATTAAAATTCTTTTTATCCTAAAAATAAATATATAGAAAATAGGTTAAAATGATTCCCTAAAGTAGAAAAATGGATAGAAATGATTTTGAAATTATTTTGGTATTTTAAAATATTTTTATTTGGTTTTTAAATGAACTAATAGCACTGTTTGCTTTATTTAAGTTTTTGTGGAATTTATTTGCCGCTGAAAATATGTTCATCATTTAGGAAATAGTTTTCTGAAAATTTTGGTATATAATATGCCTATATAAAAGTTTATTTTATTTTCCTTATTTAATTTTCTTTTTCTGTTTTTATTAAAAAATGCGCGTACGACGTAACTATATGTTGCCCACATGCGCAGCATAGTGGCAGCGGCGCCCCATTTTTTCTTTCCTACATGGGCCAGGCCCAGCCAGCAATTTATTTCTTAGTTTTTTTTTCTTTTCCTTTTTCCATTGGCCGAAAAAAATACTGCAGCGTACGCATGGCCGGCCCGGCCCGTAATGCTTTTTAGCCCATGCGATTCTCATTGTTTTATTTGTTCGCCTACGTTCCTAGCCTTTAATTCCTAAACTTTTTTCCACCTATAAATAAAGACACATAGAGCCTTCAAAAATCATCCACTGCAGGTTAAATCAATATATTTTGGATTGCCTAGCTGAAAAATATATTCTTCTCTCCGGCGGGACTTCTAGAAGTTGTCTCCTTTCTCTCAAGTCGTCTTTTCTCTATCTTACAGGTATCTTTCTTCGTATTTTTTATACTTCCATAACTTATTATTTTTTGAATACTGTATAGTAAAATAATTAGATTTATAAATTAGTCCTTGTATTTACATTTTAAGACTAGAATTGTTTTAGCCATAGCTCTTTTTCTTCCGTAAAACAGCTTGACCCTGATTTTTCAAATAGTCATAACTTTTTACTCGTACATCCAAATTAGACGAAACCAACGCCAATATTTTCGTCCTAAATATAGTGAATCCATCAAATAAACTTTTTGCAACTTTCAAATTTCGAATTTTTTTTCATATTTATACTCAAACTTCTTTTGTTCATAACTTGAGTTTTATAACTCCGATTTAATTGATTCTTTTTGCTAATAGAAACTCTTGACCTAAACTTTCTGATAAGACCAAATCCACCCAATTTTGGTATTGTTAGAAAAAAAATTCTGTTGCAAGAGTTAATTGCTTGTTTTTGAAGTTTTGCGAGATCTTTTCTTTTATTCTTTTGCATGAGTGCTTATATATGTAATTTCTTGCTTATGATAGATTGATCGGAGTGTGATGAGTAAAACTATCAGGAGTTATGAGTGCGACGAATCTTCATCAACGGTACAAGGCAAGTTCACACTTTGATCATATTTTTCAAGTACCCAGTATTTACTATGCATTAGTTTCACCCTCAAAGATTGCATGAGTAGGATTGGGAACTGGGCATTTGCTATGTAGTTCATGAGGTAGGAACCTATGATCCTTGAAACACTTCGGGTTTATTCGTTATGTCATATATTGCTTAGACATGCTCGTAGACGGGGATTGGTATGTTAGAATCATGCAAGTTGTCAGAGATAATAACTAAGGGAAACTTAAGGTGGCTACTTTAATACACATCTGGGTGGATTGGTTGGGGAACCATGGGGATATACCAGTGGCTTGCCCGGGCACCTGGGGAATCCAGTGTTGTCCAAGGAGATCCTGAGGGACCCGTATGATCATCCTATGGAATGCCACCCAGGCTCAAAGGGATCATATGATATTTCATGCCTAGAAACTTTTGTATGCAGCCACAAGCCATTATGTGCTCTGGCATAGTTGAGTAAGTTGTGTGATCTCTTGAAGAGGTGGACTAGCAGATGTAGGGGGATTGTTGGTGTACCAGTCTACCCGAAGTAGAGACTAAGTGCTTTAGAAACACTATGTCTCGGTCATCCCGTTCTCAAACACCAAGCAGTGCGAGGACTTCAAGGGAGGCGATCGAGTCTTGTGGGGAAAAGTGTGCAACCTCTGCAGAGTGTACAAACTAATCATGATTAGCCATGTCCCCCGTTATGGGCATTTTGAGTATCTAGAAGTGAATATTGTGTTGATCTCATCACTCTTTATTTAATGTTTTGGGTTTAATGGTTAATTATGGATCGAGTTGGGGGAACCTTCTCAATATTGGTATAAACTTGGTAGTAAATAAAATTTATTCTTTTGTTGTAGGCAAAAAATGGCTTTATGGAAAAAATTAAACTTAGAGCCTACACCAGCCAAATATGCATGTAGTGATAGATATTGTTCATCATTCTTCTGTGGTGTGAATTTGCTAGTACATTCAATGTACTGACCTACATGACTGCAACATCTCATGTTGCAGGAACCTTACGACGAGTAAGTGATACGTTAGGGTTATGATGTCTACACTCAGCTTTGCCGTTGGTGTTGTTGGGAACTCCACAACTTTGATGTTACTTCCGCTATGTGGATTGAGGTAATAGTATTTACGTTACTTTATACATATCATTTACCTCTGTTATAAATCCTCGAGTACTATGTGTGTCAGCATACCGATCCAGGGATGACACTTAAGCATAGAGACTTCGATCCATTCGGGTCAGGTCGCTACAAGATGGTATCAGAGCACATGTTGACTGTAGAACGTGACCCCTAGAAATTGGCAAGCCCATAGGAAAGGATTTCTCAAAAACTTTATTTTCAAAAGAGATCCCTTAACTCTCATCTTTTCTAAAGCTTTACCAAATACTTTCCTCTCATCTCAAATAGTTAGACTATACCCCTTTCCCCTTTTGACCACACACAGATTTGACTGATGAGACCACTTCGAGAATGACAAGATTTAGACAACAAAGACCACTTCGGAATAAAGAGGATTTTGTCGTGCATTGACTACCATGATTGAAGACTCCGATGACTCGGAGAATTGGAAGGCTCTAAAGATTTCCCAGAGTGAAGTGACTTGGAATGCTCTGATAGGATCCACTGAAGAACTTCTTTACTGAAGAACCCCTGGATTCCATATTTCAGATGAAGAGCTTCACCCTTAACCAAAGACAATGCTATGAAGATTTTTCCCTGTGGTCCAGCCCTTGTGGAACTTGTAAGACTATTGAAGGTGCCTGAGATCAAGGTGTGTCAGAGGAACACTGGAACATGGAGAATCAAAACTCAAACTTTTGGTCGTCAAGAAAACCCCAAGATAGGAGATATCAACTATGGAATGTTAGCTCATGCCAGAGACATGGCCATAAAACACAGCTATCCATGATGCTAGCGCCCGCTTATGCTATCGTCACCATGCTGAGTTAATTATGCATTTCTTCGGAAGGATTGGATGGCTGAAGGCTAATGGAGCACCTATCGCCTTACCAAACGAGCAAAGGATGAAGTTTTCACCTCAGCTGGTGTATCACCAGGATCTAGAGTATTACCTCAAGAATTTTTGATGGAACTTCTAGAAGCCTTATTCAATAAGGAAGCATTTCGTAAAGAGCTTAGAACCCAGAAGCTGAAAGTAGCCAAGACGGAAGAGCAAAACCTCAAGATACTTCGAGGATTGAAGAGTTTGACGACTTTGAAGATTTTATTGACCTTTATAAGACCAAACCCCTGTTATATACTTACGTTAGATGCGACGATTGTGAGCTGTCATTTGTTTGATGTTTCTCTGACAGCCACAAAATAAAACTCATTTCTTCAAACTATTGTTTGTATTGTGTGTATCTCTCCTCACCTCTCCCGTATCTCATCCCAAAACCATTGAACCCAAAAGGTGATGAATGAAGATGGATGTGTAGTACCGAGATTGATGACACAGCCAGAGGTAGCACAGTGGATTTAGAACATGGAAGATCACGTGAAGAATAACACTATAGACGGAAAGGATATGCCCCAGCATGCTCTTTAGTGCTTTGAAAGAGGTGCTGCTACTTGGTGGAGGATGTACCAAACCATCAATGGATGGCAAAGAGTAACCACTTGGGAAGAATTTAAGTTGACTCTGCTAAGGTCTCATCTTGTGTCCTCGGATTTGAAGCCTTATGGAAATGATATGAAGAAACCTTGTGCATGCAAGCTTTGTGGAGCAATAGGACACACCTAGGAGGATCACAAGGATGAATTCCCTCATTGTGAAGAAATTCACCCAGCTAAAGAATGCCCAACTAGGCATATTACTTGTTTCTTGTGTGAAGGGACTACCCACTACCCTGCTCAGTGTCACATTTACCCCATGGTACAAAGAAACCTCCAACAGAAGAAAGAAGCAATGAAAGGAGCCCTCAAGGAAACTTTAGAAGAACATGTGATGAAGGAAGAGGTGAAGGACACACCCGAAGAAGACACAATTAAACCCTGCACCAAGTCATGCTATTCATGTGGAGAAGAAGGACACATCTCCCAAAATTGACTGAAGGGGGATCTAGTAGCATTCCCGACAGTGGAAGTAGAGTATGACTCATAGGAAATAGAAGCCCTAATTGGCACGGAAAAGTCTAGGATGAAAAATAGAATGGATTCTAGGAACAACCCAATTTCTACAAAGAAGGACCTGATTCATATCACATGTTTCAGGTGCAAAGATTCAGGACACTACTTCAGCAATTGCCCAAAAGGGATGACGCGGACCTAAGGAGGCTATGTAATCACTAGGAAACCTTGAGACTTGTCAGAAGTAATATGTTTCTGCTGTAATGAAGCAGGGCACTTTGCCAGCGATTGTCCCAAATAGGATATTCGTGTTAAATAGTTGAGTCTGTGAGAAATATAGTAGTAGTAGTGGGAACAATTCTTTTATTGAGGTGTTGAGTTGAGGCATGTAATGGAAATGCAAGAGATTGCAATAAATTCATGAAATCAATAAAGTTCATGTGTCATATGTGGAATTTTACGAGTTGTTACTCTATGAAGAAAGATTTTGACCATTTTCGAGGATATGAGAAATATGGTCTATGGATGAGTTTGTGCATTTGAAGGGTGGTGGTAACTATGAGGACCCTTGACCCCTGGAAAAGAAAATGATATTCCATGGAGTGGACTTCAGACAAAATAAGTACGAGTTTTATCTCGATATGTGGGATACCCCAAGAATATGAAGAGATGAAGTACTATTGGATATAAAGGAGGTATAATGTTGGTAATATTGAGCCATTGTAACCCACAGGCTCCAGGACCTGCCAAAGAAGCAAGCACACTCTTGCTGAAGGAAAAACCCTGGAAGAAGTTACGACTTTATCAGTAGACGATCTTATAGGAGTTTACGCAAAACCTGAGAGTTGTGAAGAAACGATAGATGTTTGTTGGCTTGCAGAATCAATGGATTTATCCGAACTTGGTTCGTCGACAGGAGAAATTCTGCAATGCTTGTGAGGATAACCGAGTGTTAGATTGCGAGATTCACTAAACCATATACAAGGTAATGATTTGGGTGCAGGATGGATTGATCACCATACCGACTTACTCTTATTATTTGCCTTGCTATATGGGATGGTAAATCTGAGTAGAATTACCCATATTAGAGCGACGACGATCAAAACCTTGTTTAAAGCCTTGGAATGGTATGACAATTTTCCATGTACAAGGCAGTTGTTGCCAACCGTAGGTCATACGGTGAGAATGAAGCCCAGACCCATTTTCTGCAGGG
Organism: Triticum aestivum; assembly: GCF_018294505.1. Lineage (NCBI taxonomy): Eukaryota > Viridiplantae > Streptophyta > Magnoliopsida > Poales > Poaceae > Triticum > Triticum aestivum. Next base: position 166,601,990 of record NC_057813.1, read on the forward strand.
ACCCAGTCAAATTGTTTGATGACCACCATGAGATATCAATAGTTGTTTAGTATTGGCGCCAGACCTGTCAGCTAAGAAGACCCAATCATGGAAGAACCTTACCAAGATGAAAGGACACATGAATTGAGGAAAAAGGTTATGCCACTACCGGAAGAGCCCAGAGAAGGAATTATCTTGAAGATCTCAGAAGACTGATCCTATCAACAAAAAGGATGGAGTATATGAGTTTTGATGGAACCGTAACCATGCTTCTAAGGGTGGTAGCACCCCAGACCCCTGTGACAATCTTTGGATTTTTAGAAGACCCCTGACCCTAACCTATTTCTGTCTAGCCTCTCCGAATCTCGAGGGCAAGATTCATTTTAAGGGTGGTAGGTTTGTAACATCCCAAAATTCTAAATTTTGGAATGTTATATTAAATAAATAGTTTTGATTGTTTATTTGATTGTGGTATGATTGCTTGTGTGATTTGCTTGTGTGAAACTGAGTGAAATTTGAAACTTTTTGAAAGTTGAATGAGAGGGAATAAAATGACTTTCCGAAACCTTCATTTCTTGCTTTTGGTTCCATGGAATTCAAAATTTAAATTCAAAACAAACACTAGAGTGAAGATAATATGACTTCTTCCATCAAAGAAATGAAAAGGGATTTGAAAATGATTTGAATTCCATTTGAAACATTTTCAAACTAGAAACTTCAAGCTACTCAAGGATTTTCATGAGGGAAGATAACATGACTTCTTCAAAATTGAAATAGAGTGGGATGTAGGAGGCCATATTCAAAATGGCATTTGAGCTACTTTTGAAAATACTCCATATGGGTTTCAAAATCTTTTCCAAATTATATTTGAAATTAAATAAAGAGAGAAGGTAATATGACTCCTTCAATTATTAAATGTAAATATGGGAAATGAATATTGGAACCAATTCAAAATGGTTTGAAAGAAATATCCAATTGGAATAGCCATATAGATTTAATTGAATTTTGCTTTATTTGGGTTTTATTCAAATTATTTTTTTTCCTAAAAATAAATATATAAAAATAGGGTAAAATGATTTCCTAAAGTATAAAAATGGAGAGAAATGAGTTTGAAATCATTTTGGTATTTTAAAATATTTCTATTTGGTTTTTAAATGAACCAGTAGCACTGTTTGCTTTATATAAATTGTTGAGGAACATATTTGCCGCTGAAAATATGTTCGTCATTTAGGAAATTGTATTCTGAAAATTTTGATATATAACATGCCTATATAAAATTTTATTTTATTTTAGTTATTTAATTTTCCTTTTATGCTTTATTAAGAAACAATGCGCGTACGACGTAACTATTTGTCGCCCACATGCGCAGCATAGTGGCAGCGGTGCCCCATTTTTTTCTTTCCTACATGGTCCAGGCCCAGCTAGCAATTTCCTTCTCAGTTTTGTTTTTCTTTTGCTTTTTCCTTTGGCCGAAAAAATACTGAAGCGTGCGCACGGCTGACCCGGCCCGCGATGCTTTCTAGCCCATGCGATTCCCTTCGTTTTATTTGTTTGTCTGCGTTTAGTCCCACATTGCCTAGCCTTTGACCCTAAACCTCTTTCTACCTATAAGTAAAGACCCATAGAGCCTCCAAAAATCATCTATTGTGTGTTAAATCAATATTTTGGTTTGACTAGCTGAAAAATATATTCTTCTCTCCGGCGGGACTTCTAGAAGTTGTCTCCTTTCTTCGAAGTTGTTTTTTTTCTCTATCTTAAAGGTACCTTTCTTCATTTTTTTTATACTTCCATAGCTTGTTATTTTTAGACTAGTGTACGGTAAAATAATTAGATTTATAAATTAGTACCTGTATTTACATTTTAAGACTAGAATTCTTTTAGCCACAACTCTTTTTCTTCCGTCCTGATTTTTCAAATAGCCATAACTTTTTACTCGTTCATCCAAATTAGACGAAACCAACGCCAATATTTTCGTCTTGATTCCACCTATCTAGTGAATCTATCAAATAAACTTTTTGCAACTTTCAAATTTTTAAATTTGTTCGGATTCAATACTCAAACTTCTTTTGTTCATAACTTGTGTTTTATAACTCCGATTTAATTGATTCTTTTTGCTAATTGAATGTCTTGACCTAAACTTCCGATAAGACCAAATCCGCCCAATTTTGGAACTGTTAGAAATTGTTTCTTATTGCAAGAGTTAATTGCTTGTTTTCTAAGTTTTCCGAGATCTTTTCTTTGATTATTTTGCTTGAGCGCTTATGTATGCAATTGCTTGCTTACGATAGATTGATCGAAGTGTGACGATTAGAACTATCAGGAATTTTGGGTGTGACGAATCTTCATCAACAGTACAAGGCAAGTTCACACTTTAATCATATTATTCAAATACCCAGTTTTTACTATGCATTAGTTTCACCCTCAAATTGGGCATTTGCTATGTAGTTCATGAGGTAGGAACTTATGATCCTTGAAACACCCCAGGTTTAATCATTATGTCATATATTGCTTAGCCATGCTCATAGACGGGGATTGGTATGTGAGAATCATGCAAGTTGTGAGAGATAATAACTAAGGTTAACTTAAGGTGACTACTTTAATACACATCTGGGTGGATTGGTTGGGCACCCTGGGGATATACCAGTGGCTTGCCCGGGCATCTGGGGAATCCAGTGTTGTCCAAGGAGATCCCTGGGGAGCCGTGTGATCATTCTATGGAATGCCACCATACTCAAATGGATCATATGATATTTCATGCCTAGAAACATTCATGTGCAGCCACAAGCCATTATGGGCTCTGGCATAGTTGAGTAAGTTGTGTGAGCTCTTGAAGAGGTGGACTAGCAAATGTAGGGGGATTGTAGGTGTACCGGTGTGCCTGGAGTAGAGAGTAAATGCTTCAGAAAGACTGTGTCTCAGTCATCCCATTCTCAAACACCAGGCAGTGCGAGGACTTCAAGAGAGGCGATCGAGTCTTGTGCGGAAAAGTGCGCAACCTCTACAGAGTGTACAAGCTAATCATGATTAGTCGTGTCCCCGGTTATGGACAATTTTGAGTATCTGGAAGTGAATATTGTGTTGATCTCATCACTCTTTATTTAATGTTTTGGGTTTAATGATTAATTATGGGATTGAGTTGGGGGAACCTTCTCAATATTGGTATAAACTTGGTAGTAAATAAAATTTATTCCTTTGTTGTAGGAAAAAATTAGCTCTATGCAAAAATTAAACTTAGAGCCTCCACCAGCCAAATATGCATGTAGTGATAGATATTGTTCATCATTCTTCTGTGGTGTGAATTTGCGAGTACATTCAATGTACTGGCCTACATGGCTGCAACGTCTCATGTTGCAGGAACCTTACAACGAATAAGTGATATGCTAGAGTTACGATGTCTACACTCAGCTTTGCCGTTGGTGTTGTTGGGAACTCCACAACTTTGATGTTACTTCCACTATGTGAATTGAGGTAATAGTATTTACGTTACTTTATACATGTGATCTACCTCTGTTATAAATCCTCAAGTATTGTGTGTGTCAGCATACCGATCCAGGGATGACACTTAAGCACAGAGACTTCGATCCATTCGGGTCGAGTCGCTACATGTTTTGGATAAATGTTGAATTGAAGCTATTGAACTATTGTCTTTTACCATTAAGTGAGCAAAAATTGTTCCAACCCAGACATGATGCTTGTTGCTTTCTTACACAAAACTCTGTGTCACCCCCTTATAAGTAGATGGAAGCACATGGTGTTGTTGCACCCACTCTCCCCTGGAACTCTTTATGCTTTTTGTTAATCTAATGCCGCAGGTAAAATTAAGCAATGCCACTCTCAGAATTAACTACTGAATCTTAGTTCAAAACTGCAGCACTTGTTAGGGATTGGCGGAATTACCATTTTTTGGCCGCATGTTTCATCCTCCTTTATTTGCCAGTAATTGATTCCTTTTTTGCCCCTGTTAAAACAGGGATATCTATTCAACTTGTTGCTATTGCGACATTTTGCTTTGCTACACGAAACACTTATGGTTTAAGAGTGTTTTGTGCAGTTCAACTTGAATGTCACACCGGCGACTTTGCTTAATTTTGGTGGAACTGCACAAAAGGAGATCAGATTTTCATATATGTGTTGGGAGTTCATTCAAATCCTCCTCTCGAGCTGTTTCAAGTCTTGGTCAAGAAAGGTCAGTACCAACTTCCATCCACATGATAGTGTAGTGTGCTTTGATATGTTGTGCTACTTGTATTGGTACTGTTTTGGATAAATGTTGAATTGAAGCTATTGAACTGCTATCTTCTGCCACTTAAGTGAGCAAAAATTGTTCCAACCCAGACATGATGCTTGTTTCTTTGGTACAACAAAACTCTGCATCACCCCCTTTATAAGTAGATGGAAGCACATGGTGTTGTTGCGCCCACTCTCCCTGGAACTGGCCGCTGGTAAAATTAAGCAATGCCACTCTCAGAATTAACTACTGAATCTTAATTCAAAACTGCAACACTTGTTAGGGATTGGCAGAATTACCATTTTTGTGGCCGCGTGTTTCATCCTCCTTTATTTGCCAGTAAGTGATTCCTTTTTTGCCTCTGTTAAAATAGGGATATCTATTCAACTTGTTGCTATTGGGACATTTTGCTTCGCTACACGAAACACTTATGTTTTAAGAGTGTTTTGTGCAGTTCAACTTGAATGTCACACCAGCGACTTTGCTTAATTTTGGTGAACTGCACAAAAGGAGATCGAGATTGCATATATGTGTTGGGATTTCTTTCAAGTCCTCCTCACGAGCTATTTCAAATCTTCGTCAAGGAAGGTTAGTACCGACTTTCATCCACATGATGCTGTAGTGTGCTTTGAGATGTTGTGCTACTTGTATTGGTACTGTTTTGGATAAATGTTGAATTGAAGCTATTGAACTGCTGTCTTTTACCATTAAGTGAGCAAAAAATGTTCCAACCCAGACATGATGCTTGTTTCTTTGTTACAACAAAACTTTGCATCACCCCCTTTATAAGTAGATGGAAGCACATGTTGTTGTTGCGCCCACTCTCCCCTGGAACTGTTTATGTTTTTTGTTAATCTAATGCCGCTGGTAAAATTAAGCAATGCAACTCGAAGAATAATTAACTACTGAATCTTAGTTCAAAACTGCAACACTTGTTAGGGATTGGCGGGATTACCATTTTTGTGGCCGCATGTTTCATCCTCCTTTATTGGCCAGTAATTGATTCTTTTTTGCCTCTTTTAAAACGAATTAGTCGCATTGTTTTAGGAATGGTACTATCCTTCTTTGTAGTTCTTTCTACATGTTTAACCAAGGTATTGTTAAGATAATGTCTCTGTTAAAATGAATGAGTCGCATTGTTTTTGGAATGGTACTTTTTTGCTTTCTCGTTCTTTATACATGTTGAAACAAAGCATTGTTAAGATAATGTCTCAGTCAATATGAATGAATCACACTGATCGAGAATTGCTACTCTCCTGCTTTGTTTCTCATTAAGATAAGGTAGATCAGTAGAAGTTTTTCTTCTAGGAGTACAAGTCATCAACCGTTATTTCTCAGTAATTGTTTCCCTTATACCTATTGTTGCTTACAGGGATATTAAAATTAAAGCTTGGTTTTATTTTGACTTTGATTTTAGTTGAACTGCACAAAAGGAGCCAATGTGTCCAAGGCAAACTGCTGCATTACTGGGTCTAGTTGGTCATACCACTTTGCAGAAAGAAGCAGTCACTGTTTGCGCTATATTATAGATGGAATGATCGAGAAGATTTATAGAGTATTAGTAGACACTGGTGACATGACTAGTCTGCAGAGAGCATAGGCAAACTCTACAACACATGGAGTGCACTGGGAAAAAGTGCCCAAACAAGTTCAAGAAGCCATGACATGACTCCAAGTCTAGCAATGTCATTCTAAGCAACAATGATGGGGCATCTGGGTATGGTAATCTGTTTACCGTACTTTCAGTTTGTTAGACCACCGATTGGTGGGTTGACACTGGTCCAATATTCATGTGTGTGATGATGTGCCTTTGTTTTTTGCAGCATATAAATACGAAATCCACAGGGATGCTCAGCTTGATTTTAGTGGAACTGCACAAAATGTTGAGATGGTTTATGTCCTCCATAATACTTCATCATGCACAATATATCGAATGGTTCTCTAATCATTCGTCGTCACCTTGAGCCACCGGACTATCAGCTGACAAACTGATGAAAAATCATGCCCGTTCCACGATCATAGGCATTACATATTTTGAATGGGAAAATCTTGTCAAAGTTTAATCATTGATGTTAGCAAGAAGATATTAGTTTAATATATTGGAATTGGAAAACCTTATCAAATTTTGCTCATTGATGTTAGCCAGAAGACATGCAGTTGATATTTTTGAGTGGGACGCCCTTTGTTGTGAGCAGTGTCGTTCATTTTTTCTATTGCTGTGTTCAGTTTAGAAGTAAATAGTTACTCTGCTGAGATGCATAGTCACATGAATGTTGACTTATGTAAGGTATTTTAAGAGTTTGTTCTGAATATTGTCTATGTAATGTCAGGCCTTGTGTTTGATTGCAAAGTTGAGCTTGGAATGTTATGGTATGCGGCATCATGAGCTGTTCACCATGCCTCCTGAGAATAATGCTTCGTATTGTTTTGCATGTTGATCTAATGCTAGTGAGTTGCTTGTTAAGAAGATCATCCTCTTCTGTTGTTTCCGTGCTTAAGAAGTTCATCGTCTTATGTTTCATTCATAGCCTATACGACAAGTCGGGTAGGTTAGACGTGAAACCATATGATCTTCCGACCAACTCATCATCTTAGACCGTGATTGGATCTTCATTTTCCAACCAATACCGCTTGTAAATAAAAGCAGATGGTCTCGGGCGAAGCGCTTGGTTTGTCGATTTCGACTAGTAAAATATGCACTGGTCTCTCAAATTACACGGTAACCCACCAGTTTTACTTATAGACCTCGGGCCCTCGGTTTCATTATGCCTGTATTTTACGCGTTGTTTCCAATGGCGAGTAAATTACACTTGTATCTTAATACATGTGTGAAATAAACCAGAGCTCCCAAGGCGCAGCCTTACCATTTCATGTCGTCTCAGTCTCTCGAAGGTGCTCATAGGTGTCCGATGATCCTGGCTTCCTGAATGAGCAGCGGGCGCTGTATCAGACCATCCGTAGAGCCCGTGAGGCCCTATCTGTCGTCCTTCGAGTTGTTGTGCTCGCCCTGGCACCGAGCATTGTTAACATGGTCAACGAACATGAGGATTCAGGAGATGACTTTATTTTGACTGGATGACAGTAGGGACCCACTAGGGCCATAGCTGTACGTACGCAAGTGCCTCCTTATTATGTACAACTATTTTTTTGCTTCCTCTTGGTTTCCTAACATCACGGTCCCACACCATTGTCAACCTATGTAGTCAATATAAACAAGATAATTGCACAAGGAGCGGCCGACAGCTGGGACCAAGCAGCTCGAGCAGTATTCGTGTTTTTGAGGCTTAAGCACTGCAGAGTTTTTCTTGAGCGATGTTTTCCTTGTTGTTCAGAGGAGATCAGGGTATTAACTGGGCGGGCTGTGGCCCGTCTAGCCCAGGACAGATATATAGCCCATATATTAATTTTTTTCAAGATGAAAATGGCTAGCCCGGCTATACTTTTTTTGAGGAATACTCAGGCAAGGTCAACTTGTTATTCTCCACCCCGCTGGGCTGCAAATCTTTTCTAGGAGGGATGCATTAGGCTTAACAAGAAAATGGGCTTTAAAAATAATAAATGGGATGTAATTATAAAAACTGGGCAGTAACTATATAAAAAAGCACCAAACACATAATTAGTTTATAAAATATTAATTTTAGATTTTGAAAATTTTAATTTTTAATTATTGCACGCACAATGTTTCATTGGATTTTTACGTAATACAAATTTATATTCAATCTGATTAGAAATTTCGGGATAAAAATATTTCGGATCCCATCAAAATGTGGGAAATTTTATTGAATTTTATTTTGAACGGTTGGTTGAAATTATTAATCGTTGTCCTAGCTAGAAAATGGGCTGTACTTTTAACAAACTGTAAATGGGCTATAGTAAATTCCATTAGATTCAAAAATTGGCTATACATTCTTAGAAATTGCAAATGGCTATAAGTTCTCTACCACACACTTGTGGGCCTACTAAGTTGACGCGTCCCCTAAAAAAGAAGTTGACGCATATGCAAGGCTTTGCTATAATCAACATACGATTCTAACAGCAGTGGCCATTGGATGTCTATCCAACGGATGTCATGCTTCTTCTTCAATCTCGGATATTCTAGTTTCGGCCGCCCAAAAAATGATTCCTCCCCTGACAACTGGGGCGCACCGTTTCGGAGGCTCACCTGTGGGCCTACTAAGTTGACGCATACCAAGCGCTTTGTCAACTTAGTCAATATAAACGATTCTAGCTGCACTTGCTGTACGATGTCCATCGAACGATCGTCGTGCTTCTTCAACCTCTGTTCTTCTTGCTCCAGCCGCCCAAGGCAGCGCCGGTCGTGCCGCCTGCTCCTGCCTCCCGTGGCCGGCTGTGCTGCCGCGGAGGCCTCACCGCCCCTACTACTCCCACCGCTGGCCAGGCCATCCCTCCACTCACCCACACCCCCTGTTATTCTGCGGCGATGGCAGCCTCACACCGAACCGAACTAGTGAACCCTCGTACTCCTCTCCGCGTGGGCATCCACTGCTGTGTCTTCCCCAGCTCCGCGTCGTCCCCTTCCTAGGCCTCATCGTCGTCCACCGCCCTGGTGCTCTCGGCTCAGCGTGGTTAACGTGGCCACGGAATGACTTTCATCGGTCGTGGACTGTACGTCGAGAGGCTGATAGCTGGGTCCAAGCCGCACACAAGGAAATGCATCCTTATTACGCGCAAAATAATGATTCCTCCAGCTGACATTTGGGACCCACTGGAAGGGCCTCTGTATTTTGTGAAAAAAATGTTCCCCCCGCAGACAGGTTGGACCCACCAGCTATATCTTCGCACGCAAGGAAGTGCCTCCTGATTGCGCACAAAAAAATGAATACTCCCCGTGCTAGCTGGGATCCAACATAGTGGGAGGCTGACTTGTGGGCCTACTAAGTTGACAGGGACGAAGGGCTTTGTAAACTTAGTCAATATGAATGATTCTAGCTCAAGTGACCGTATGATGTCCATCCAACGGCCAAAGTGCTTCTTCAACCTCTGGTCTTCTTGCTCCAGCCGCCCAAAGCAGCACCGGTCGTGCTGCCTGATCCTGCCTCCCATGGCCGGTTGTGCTGATGTGGAGGCCTCACCCCCCTACTAGTCCCACCACTGGCCAGGCCATCCCTCCACTCACCCACACACCCTATTATTCTGCAGTGACGACAGCCTCACACCGAACCCGAACCAGTGAACCCTCGTACTCCTCTCTGCGTGAGTATCCACTGCCGCGTCTTCCCCGGCTCCACATCGTCCCCTTCCTAGGCCTCGCCGTCGTCCACTGCCCTGGTGCTCTCAGCACGGCGTGGTCGACGTGGTCAAGGAACAACTTCCATCGGAAGAGCACTGTACATGGAGAGGCTGACAGTTGGGTCCACGGTCGCAGCAAGGAAGTGCCTCCTTATTACGCGGAAAATAATGATTCCTCCACCTGATAGCAAGGACCCACCGGACGGGCTACCTTATTTCATGAATAAAACGTTTCCCCCTAACTGCTGGGACCCACCAGCTACATCTTCGCATGCAAGGAAGTGCGTCCATATTACGAAAAAAACTATTCGCCCCCTGACTGCTGGGACCCACCGGCTACATCTTCGCACGCAAGGAAGTGCCTGATAGTCGGGACCCACCTGGTCGAAGCGTACATAGCGTTGTCATTCTGGTTGCGAACATGTGTGTAGTCGATGTAGAGGCGCACACGTGTCATAGTATAGGCGCGCACGTAGCATGTACACGTACGTACAGCAACCAGGGTGCAAGAAAGTAAATATGGCCACGTACGTACATACGGGCGGGGTCTCGAACGCCTACTCGCGCATACATACGCCAGGGCTCGTGTACATGGCTGGGTCGGAACGGAGAAACTGCATCGTCGTCGTGTTCATGGGGAGCCAACCGACTGGGTCAGAACGAAACGCGTCGTCATGTTCATCGGGAGGGCTTGAACAGAACAGCCGATGGAAACGAGGCCTGGCATACTGCAGAACAGAGGAAACAGCATTGTGTTCGACCGGCCACGGTCGAAACGGGATCCTGTTCATCCGGAGGGGTCTGGTGTACCACAAAATGGAGGAAACAGACTTTTGTTGGACCTCCTGCGGTCGAAACGGGGTCCTGTTGATCGGGAGGGGTGTGGCGTACCGCAAAATAGAGGAAACAGACTTGTGTTGGAGCGCTACAGTCGAAATGGGGGTCCTGTTCATCGGGAGGGGTGTGGCGTACCACAAAATGGGACTCCACAAGATACTGTTCATCTCCACCGTCGACCTCCTCCAACCTCCACGGGCTACTATTCATCCACTGTCGACCTCCTCTAGCCTCCACATGCGACTGTTCATCCATGGGCTCCTGTTCATCCAGCCTCCACCGCGCGCTACTCCACTTGCTACTGTTCAACCAGCCCTCTCCACGGGCTACTGTTCAATCACCCCTCCATGGGCTACTGTTCGTCCAGCCCTCCACCGGCTACTGTTCAACCAGCCCTCCACGAGGTCGTCCTGTTCATTCAGCCCTCCACGGGGTCCTATTCATCCAGCCCCAACCGGCTCGATCAGGGTCCTGTTCATCTAGAGGCAACACCACGGGGTCCTGTTCATCCACCCCCACCACGGGTTCAGTTAGAGCCCAATGCCTCGCTCAGGTTCAGTTAGAGCCTAATGCCTCGCGCACACGCGCATACGTGTATGAGATAAACACGCATCGCTCGGCCCCCGACCACCCGCCGTAACCGGGAAATCCCTGATATTTTCCTCTCCCTCGCTTCTACCACGGTTTTTTCCGTCATGGACGGCCCAAAGAATGTCATGCAGCTGCGTCTCCGGCACGCCCAAGATGAAAAGCCCATTTTTTGTCATGATTTTTTGTTATAGAAGTAGGAGCCCACCAAATCTATGATGATACCGGGTTTTTTCACAATTATCGTTATAGAAGTGTCATAAATATGACAGAAAAAAATTCGTTCAGCCCAAAATGTCACAGATGTGTCTTTTTTTGTAGTGCATCTAGGTATTGAAAGGTCCCAAATCCCAAGGATTTCTCCCATCTATTGATGATCTTCATCAACATTGAGCATCCACATCTATAACATCTACATGAAGTCTTTGAAGACAAAACCCAAGGTTATTTCATCCCTCTTTGGGGGGATCTCACATCTAGGGGGAGCTTTTCTCTAAGAGTTGAGCTAAAGAAACTCTAATGGCATGAACACATTAGTGCATTATGTAAAAGTGACAACCCCACTTGAGCTATGAGTATGACCTATGATCAAATGTTCTCATTTGGCTCCTAAGTCAATATACTCATATATAGATGACTTTATCATAGACCATTGCTTGATAGATGCTAGAATTGGCTATGCACGTTCGACATGTTTCATTTGCTATCTTATTGTGTGAGCATGTTGCAATGCACATTTTCCCACTCGAGGACATCCAATTGTTTTGGATCATTTGGCCAACTGGATGTTCAAAAATGCCTAAGAACCTCCTCTAGCTATATATCTCAACTTGTCTCAAATTCATTCTTGCTAAATTACAAAATTTGAAGAAGCTGCTTTTTTGGACCCTTCGGGTGAGGAGCACTCGGAGTCACCGATCTGATTAGGGCTGAACATTAAAACCTTCTATATGCAATTTAGATAGACCAACCAATTCCATTTTGGTCCAACCGATTGCACCCAGACTGATTTGTTTTTCCATCTCGGATAGACCGATTTTAACCAGTCGGTATCACCGAGTTGCATCGTCTCTGACAGTTAGACGTATCAGTGTCACTGAGATTGTTTCCTGCGTACGCACATTCCTATCCATTGAGAAAATTTCAAGATGTAAGTTTGAGCAAAAAATTTAGGGTTAGGTTTGCGTTGTACGAATATCGGACCGAATGATTGGTCTGGATTGGTGTCATCGAGTGGCTTAGGACATTGCACACAATATGACTTGGTGCAACCAAAATGTACCGACTCAGTGTGATCGATACACTATTTCTGAAGTACCATGAGCACCTCGGAGAGACCAAGTCACACATCTCTATCACCAAAAACATGTGACTTAGTCTATGTTGATGCCTCGGTATTTCCAAAAATGTCCAGTTGGTAGTTCCAAAATGCCTACGGTGAAAACCTAAAACTGAACTTTGAAATCATTTTTTTGTAAACTAGCCGCATTCTGGGATTCTCATATATTCCACTTCACCTATTCTAATTCATTGGGCCAATTGATCAAGATGCCAGGTTCAGATGACCACCAGAACAGATCTGAGGAGAACATTGAGCTAAGTGCAGACAATAGTCCAGTGGCTAGCTTTGAGGACCCTGGAACCCCAATTCACATGGTCTTCCCAAAGATGCCACAAGGTCTAGGAAGAAGAAGAATTATGCTGAATAGGGCTCATATTTTGAGCCTAATGCGGTTACTTCAAGGAAGAAGGTTGTGTAGAACAACTATGCAAATACTCAAAAGTAATATGTTGATGAAGTGAGCATGCAAACTAAGAGTGATGGTGATCATGTTGGTACCACACTCTCGACCACCACTCATTTTCAGAAGATGCCCAAATCTGCTGTCGTGCCAGCCATAGAGACTCGAGCTGCAATGTCTGCTCCAACTGCTGTCCCAGTCGTTGCACCTCAGCTGCACCAGCACTTTCCACACCTCCAGTTCAGCAGATGCATTCGTCGAGGCACTTCTCTCCCACTAGTGCAGGATGCTGCTAACGCGACACTACGATCAGAGACCCTTTGACGAAACTATGTGTCGTGCATTAATCACAAACAGTGATGTAAAAAAACATCAAAAAATATACAAAATGTTTGCGATGAAGGATACGTCAAACACGGTTCAGATTTTAGTTGCGTCTGCAATGTGGGCATACGGTTCAGTTCAATTAACTATTTGCGATGTGGCAGAACAAAAGAAACGGGTAGCCAGATGAAGGCATGTGCAATATACGGCATACAATTCACTCGGATGAACTGTTTGTGTTTAGAGAACACAAAAGAAACGGTCAGCCAGATCAAGGTGTGTATGATATACGACATACAGTTCACTTGAATGAACTATTTTCGATTAGGCATTGCAACAGAAATGGTTCAGCCAGATCAAGGTGTGTGCAATGGAGGGCATACAGTTCATTCTGATAAACTGTTTGTGTTGAGCCAGGAGAACAGAAATGTTTCACATAAGCAAGATGTGTGTAATACACGACAAACATCCAATTACATAGGTGGCTAGTACACACATGACATTTCCACACACCAAAGTAAACTATTACACGCATAATTAACTAGGATAAATGATCATCTGATCATCATCTACTTCTTGTGCTAGCTCGATGTTCCTTCTATGCTAAGTTTTCATTAATTGATGGCGTTTGATGAACACGCTACCGTTTCCCGCCATTTCCTCATTGGTTTCCTGCCACCCAAAGATATTACGCATAAACCTAGGAGGCGCCCGATGCACAGAGGCAACAAGAACAGCCTGTAGCACATCCACCTTTTCCAAGCATGCCAACCCACCAAAGCGCCACCTCTGCCATCAACCTCCTCGACAAGGAAAATGAGAAGGCGCCACGACCCGTCAAGGCCAAGACGCTCCCCGGCAATGCGATGGACGACGCCGTGATGCGTGTCATCGCCAGGGTTGAGCAGACCTTTGGCGCATGGAGCTTCAGCACCGCAGATCAATATTTACATGTTAGCGGTGAGAGGCTGTAGCTCGTTGGACAACATGATCGATGGCGCACCACAGAGTAATCTAGGTGCATCTGCGCCGATAGGCTGCAGCTCGCTGCACGGCGAGACCGTTGGAGCGCCGCAGAGCAAGAGGCGCAACACACCGCACAACAAGAGTGGATCCATCGGTGCTTGCTTGCTATCGACATGGTGTCGCAGCTGGGTACACGTCCCGTCAATACCCCCATTCCTTGCCAGGAGTCGGCAGAGGCCCTTTATGACGTACTTGCACCAGAGGCCGGCTGGGCCGTACTTGCACCGGACGCCCGCCGCACCGTTCACATGGGTCGCGTTGTTCGCCTTGTCTGTGGCCCGCTTGATGCAAACGTGCTAGTCGCTAGGCTCGACAGCCTCCTTGGCCCAGGTGTCCACCTGGGTGCAGTAGAGGAACATGGCCGTTGCATCCTCGAGCTGGTTCTCTCTTATGAAATAGCCAACTTGGAGCCCGAGATCGTGCTCCAGATGTACCGCGAGCGTGTCGACCGCTTGGACGAACACCTACACGAGTTCAGGTAGAGCCAAGAGCTACCGTAGGCAAGAGCTGCTGGTCATGGTCTCATGGACGCATTTTATTTTGTTGAGACGTTTCGACGTGGATTGCTATGTATTCACAACAATCATAATATTTCTCGATTTATTGCTCTGTTTCAATGTGTGTACTCTGTTGTCCATTCTTATATATATATGTTATGTTTCAATGTGTGTATATATGCTTTCCATTCTGTATATGTGGATGATAACAGCTAGATACAAATTAGTATACAAAAACAGATAGAAAATGGAATTCATAATATAATCACATATACGTGATGATACTTAACTACTAGGTACAACGCATAAAATTGTAAGCGAACAATACTAAAACTAATAATCCCTCCCGGGGGCAGTATTCCGGCAGCCCCTCGCCAGCAGCTCCCTAGTGCGCGGCGTCTTCCTGGCACAGAGGCATTACTCCGCCTCCTTTGCCTTGCAATGCTTGACATACCAATCTGCCTCTTACTGGCGGACGAGCGCGAACGATCTTGCCATTTTGTTGGGCGCCCACCGAACCTCCTCGTCGGTGGCACATTGGAGCTTATCGGCCCACCTTCATGCAGTGATGAGGCGCCTAGCGCCTTTGACCTTCCTCACAAAGTACCCGTCTTCGTACACCTCCTCCGCACGATGACGCGCCCACCCTCAAAGCTCAACCGCCTCCTTTTCCAGGTGGCATCACGGGCTTCACATGCCGCCTGGTACCTGGCTTCCTCCTCCGCCATCTCCTTCTTGAACGCCACTTGCCTTGCTTTCTCAGCCGGCGGCAACGACTTCCACAAACAAAGATTGTACTGGCCCCAAAACGAATCCAAAGTTGGGGAGTCCGACGCAACCTCGTTCGGCGGCACGTAGGGGTCCTCCTCGTCACTGTTCTTCGACTGAGTGTCCTCACGGGGCGACGGCTCCTCATCGGCGCGTGGGCAGATCGGTGCCGCCGTGGCAGAGATCTGAGAGAGAGAGTGCGAGCGAGGGGAGGATGTAGATGAGAATGCAGGCGGGACAACGTGAGCAAGGTAGTATTTATTGGCGGCCGGAATCTAGATCGATGGGAGTAGTACACACGTCGGTTGCCGGAATTTACGAGTACTGTAGTTTGAATTAGACACGATTCCCGCAGCAAAATTTGTGTGTGAACTTAATAGCTGACGGGTATCCAATACAAAACCGTTTCTGATTAATAACCCGCGTAGAGTGCCAATCGTGTGGGGCCATGTTGTCTTGCCAGATCTTTACATTTTGTTTTTTGAACACCAGATATTTACATCGTATAATGATTTTTTAACTAGCACAAAAGTACACAAAAGTATGATTCTTCAAACCGTTATGGTTAGCCATTGCATGTAAATGTAGTTCAAATTCGAATTATGGTCATTAAATGGCTAGAAAATCACTTAAATGTCTTTGAAAGGTCAAATGACCCCTAGATTTTTTCTAAATTTTCACATGACAGTTGTATTAGTGCATGTTAAATGTAGGAAAAAAAATTGAAGGCCATAAGATGAAGCTATCTCATGTTCGTCGTCCAACATACATTGTTCCCTCTCGGAAACACGAGCCTTCTAGTGATTTGCTATGGTTTTTGAGGGGTGTGTGTCCAAAATTTCATCAAATAGGCCAATTTTTTACCACACAACCTAGGTGGCATGAAATTACATCAAGCAAGGTTTCATGTTTTTCAGATCATTTTTTAATATTTTGGAATTAAAATGCCATGGCACTCCATGCATGTGTCCATGCCGTGACACCAATATGTTTGAAAATTCCTTCTAATTTACTGCACATGGAATTAACTTGCACACAAATACACAAATATGATTTTTCAAACTATTATGGTTAGTTGTTGTATGTAGATGTAGTTCAAATTTGAATTGCGGTTATTAAATGGCTAGAAAATCACTTAAATATCTTTAAAAGGTTAAATTACCCCTAGAATTTTCCAAAATTTCACATGATAGTTGTACTAGTGCATGTTAATTAAATGTAGAAAAATTTGAAGGCCGTAAGAGGAAGCTATCTCCCATTCGTCATCAAACATGCATTGTTCCCTCTCAAAACCACGAGCCTTCTAGTGAGTTGCTCCGGTTTGTGAGGGATGTGTGTCCAAACTTTCGTCAAACAAGCCAATTTTTTCACCACATCATCTTGGTGGCATGACATTACATCAAGCAAGGTTTCATGTTTGTTAGATCATTTTTATTATTTTTTGGAATTAAAATTCCATGGCACTCTATGCATGTGTCCATGCCGTGACACCAATATGTTTGAAAATTCCTTCTAATTTACTTCACATGGAATTAACTCGCACACAAGTACACAAATATGATTTTTCAAACCGTTATGGTTAGGTGTTGCATGTAGATGTAGTTCAAATTTGAATTACGGTCATTCAATGGCTAGAAAATCACTTAAATGTCTTTGAAAGGTCAAATGACCCCTAGAATTTTCCAAATTTTGACATGACAGTTGTATTAGTGCACGTTAATTGTAGAAAAAATTTGAAGGCCGTAAGAGGAAGCCATCTCCCGTTCACCATCAAACATGCATTGTTCCCTCTCGGAACCACGAGCCTTCTAGTGAGTTGCTCCGATTTGTGAGGAGTGTGTGTCCAAACTTTCATCAAACAAGCCAATTTTCTTACCACATCATCTTGGTGGCATGACATTACATCAAGCAAGGTTTCATGTTTATCTGATAATTTTTTAATTTTTTGGAATTAAAATGCCATAGCACTCCATGCATGTGTCCATGCCGTGAGACCAATATGTTTGAAAATTCCTTCTAATTTACGGCACATGGAATTAACTCGCACACAAACACACAAATATGATTTTTTTCTAACCGTTATGGTTAGCTATTGCATATAGATGTAGTTCACATTTGAATTACGATCATTAATAGGCTAGAAAATCACTTAAATGTCTTTAAAAGGTCAAATGACCCCTAAAATTTTCCAAAATTTCACATGACAGTTGTATTAGTGCATGTTACATGTAGAAAAAATTTGAAGGCCATAAGAGGAAGCTATCTCCCGTTCGTCATCAAACATGCATTGTTCCCTCTCGGAACCACGAGCCTTCTATTGAGTTGCTCCATTTTGTGAGGGGTGTGTGTGTCCAAACTTTGGTCAAACATACCATTTTTTTACCACATTGTCTTGGTGGCATTACATTACATCAAGCAAGGTTTCATGTGTTTCTGATCTTTTTTTATTTTTTTTGGAATTAAAATGACATGGCACTCCATGCATGTATCTAGGGCGTGAGACCAATATGTTTGAAATTTCCTTCCAATTTACTGCACATGGAATTAACTCGCACACAAGTAACACATATGAATTTTCAAATCGTTATGGTTAGCTGTTGCATGTAGATGTAGTTCAATTTTAGATTACGGTCATTAACTGGCTAGAAAATCACTTAAATGTCCTTAAAAGGTGAAAGACCCCTGAAATTTTCCAAATTTTGACATGACAATTGTATTAGTGCATGTTAACTGTAGAAAATTTTTGAAGCCCGTGAGAGGAAGCTATTGCCCGTTCATCATCAAACATGCATTATTTCCTCTCGGAACCACGAGCCATTTAGTGAGTTGCTTCGATTTGTGAGGAGTGTGTGTCCAAATTTTTGTCAGACATGCCAAAATTTTTACCACATCATCTTGCTGGCATGACATTAGATCAAGCAAGGTTTCATGTATTTCTGACCTTTTCTATTTTTTTGGAATTTAAATGCCATGGCACTCCATGCTTAATTGTGTCATAGCCGTGAGACCAATATGTTCGGAAATTCCTTCCAATTTACTGCACATGGAATTAACATGCACACAAGTACACAAAATATGACTTTTCAAATCGTTATGGTTAGCTGTTGCATGTACATGTGGTTCAAATTTGAATTATGGTCATTAAATGGCTAGAATATCATTTAAATGTCTTAAAAGGTCAAATGACCCCTGAAATTTTCCAAAATTTGACATGACAGCTGTATTAGTACTACAAATTTTCTCGTACATTTAAAATACCATCTGTTGCCACTTTACTCCAAATTCGCCTTTCACAGCTAATAAAAAAATATCAACAACATCACACAAAGTTTTTTTGTGGGAACCGTTTGCGATGAAAATTCCTGGTTCTATTTAAGTCTTCCTCCTTATGCTTCGCTGGCTCCTCTGCTCCAGTGTTGTCAACCCCTGAATCCACGAATCCTAATCCCCATTCCCGCTACCCCTTCTTGCAAAGATGACGTCGTGGAAACGCTTCGTGAAAGCCCATACGGTGGCACGTCCTCCCCGAGCGCAGCCGCCTGCGCCGAGAGTGCGGCCGCCTACGCCGAGAGCGCGACCGCCTATGCCGAGAGTGCCGTCGCATCTGCATTGAGCATGGTTGCATCCGCCGAGAGGGCATCTGCGGTAGCCAACAGGGTAGCTGTAGCAGCCGAGACAACTATAGCAGCTGCTGTGACGACGGCTACAAACGCCGAGAGTGCTCGAGCTGCCGTCCGTGCCGCCAATGGCACCTCGGAATGCAGCATGCAACCCACGTCCGAAAAGGGGGCGCTGGCCATGGATCACTTTCTTCCTCATGAGATCACCGAGCGGGAGCTAGAGATGTAGGAGGCGGCGGAGATCGAGGAGCGCCGGGAGTAGGAGTTGCGCATGGCCGAGGTCGAGGTAGAGAAGAGTCTGTCCATCATGGAATCGGCAATGGAGTACAAACGCGAGCTCTGGCGTAGCCACTACTATGAGTACTAGAACATTAAGGGCAACACCAAGGACAAGGATGAGGACGAGGATGAGTATGCGGTCGACTTCAGCAGGGGGACGCGGAGTCCACCAACGGCAGTATGTCGCGAGGACAAGTCATCGATGTCTCATCTCACACCGGCGATGCATAGGCCGATGCGGCGGTGGATTTGTTAAAATTATGCATACCTAGGATTTGTTTTTAATGCTGGTCTTTTGTTAGAGCAATGTTTAGGTCAATTGGCTCTGTTTAATTACTAAAATTGCTCGATTCAGTAAGTGTGGCCTGTGTGCTGTAAGCTCTTTTGTGTGCCCAAATTAGCAAGCGATGTTAAATTATGCAATGATGTGGATGAGGACACTACCCGAGGAAATTTCCACCAAAATTTGAATTATCAAACTCATCCCGTGCGCTTAAAGCAGAAGAATCATTTGCGATGCACACAATCGTTCAAAGTGAATGGTGTCCGGCGGCACCGCGTGCAAATTTTCCCTCCACATTTTGGAATTTTTGGCCTACAGCCAAAATATCTACCCTCGCCCCCCTTTCCCACCTCCTTTTCTCCTGACTACAAGTCACATTTCCCCTATTTCCTCCTTCCTTCCTTCCTAAGCTATAGCCGCTTCCTCACTTGCTTCCCCTGTCTCGCTGTCTCGAATCCTACCGCCGGGGTCGCCATGGTCTTCTTCAATGACCTCTCATTGGTTCCTCCTCCGACGACGACTCCTTCACCACCTGGGTATGCCTCTCTTCTCTCTCTCGGGCTATGACTTAGAATGAACGATTTTAACCCGACAGTCGATTTGAGTCATTTCTTCCTCTTCTAGCTCCCTAGGACCATCAGTTGCAACGAACAGAGCGGGGTGGCTGAAGATCTGTCTGCTCATTGTCACCATCAATCTCCATGCGTGAAGCTAGTTGTGTTTGAATCTTTGGACAGTGGGAGGAAGTTTCTGGCATGTGCAGACAAGGTTAGTCCCTCTTTCATTGTTACAAATCATTTGTTAGATGTGATTTAGACAGTGTCACGGTCCCAACCCATTCATACCGCACCTTCAACTAAACGCATCCTAAGACAGTATCACAATTTGTACCTAGTATCTAAAAATGTTGCCATCTCATCAGCGGTGCCATTAGAAAATTATTTGGCACCGCTTCAGCAATTTGTGTAGCCAACTTTGGTCCACACTTCCGAGCAGTGAAGCAGTAAAATACTAAAATTTTATGGTATGAAGGAACTGGGCATCAGAGCAACTAGGTGCTCTAGAGTCCGGGGCCCTGATTTTTTTCTGCTGCATCGGCTCGCCAGTGCAGGGCACTGGTGCAAAATGTAGCAACAATTGTCTTTACACCGGTTTTGGCATACATAGTGGATGGCCTTAGTGCTATTAGTTCTATGTTACTAAATTTGTGCATGTACACACCTGTTAGTATCAATTTTCTATTATCCAAACACTGACGTTGTGCTGTTGTAGTTATATTTAGCTTCCTCGTTAAATGTTTAATTTGTTATTCATAGTACATGAGTAAGATCTTGTAGTGTTGTTGTAGTTAATTATAGCTTCTAATGTTTCAGAATTTGGTTGTTGTCTCAGTAGCAACTAATTCATTTGCACATTGATCTTTTTGAAAAGATATGTCATAATTAATCTGTTTCTTTAGTTTTTCAAAATAATTATTGGTTATTTTCTATGTTGCTATCAACCCATTTCCCCTACAATTGTTACTGATCTAATTTTAAATATTATAGGATGAACATAAGTGTTCTTACTTGGAGTCGGTTGATCAAGAGTGACCACAATCTTTGAAGATGTGCCTAACAAAGCTCTGGAGCATGTATGAGGAAGAGAACAAAGGTAGACTTAGAGAAAGTGTTGTCAATGCTGGAGAATATTTGAAGATGCGGGATAAAAATAGGAAGGTGGAGAATGAGCTCGGATTTTTTAAACCAGACTTTGCTAAGATGGTGGTGTCAAAGAAGGAGGCACTTTCCTAGCTGGCCAGTGCAAAACAGGTCCTTACTGAACTAAAAACAGAGGTGGATAAGACGAGCATGGATGATCTCGATTAGGGAAATGAATATATTGTTCTAATATTGTTCTTATGAAGCTGAACTAGCTATATGCTGTACTGTGCTGTTTTCAGGTAGCTATCGTACTGTGATGTTAAAATACATTTATGTGCCTGATATGAAATTGACAAACAGCTATTCGATATGAAATGTGAATTTGCATAATACTGGAATTATTAAATGTAAGCTAATAAACTAGCTAAATGGGTCATGGAACTTTGCAAACGATTCTAGCAGAAAAAGCGCTTGTGATGGATAGGCCAATGCCACACAGCTTTCTTCATAAAATCATGTGTGATATAGTTGAATAAACTCAAACGGTTAACCGAGGTAGAGCGTGTGTGATAGTTACACCTATCACACACGAGCCTATACATAAAACTGTGCGGGATGTACATACAAACGGAACGTTTTCCCTGGATTGACTGTGTGGGATGTACATACGAACGGAAACGATTTCCCTAGATTGACTATGTGGGATGTACATAAGAACGGAAATGTATTCCTTCGATTGACTATGTAGAAAGTACATAATAAATGGAAACGTTTGTTTGGGACAGAACATGTGGGATGTACTTATGACCGGAACTGATTGGGCCTATATAATCATATTTGATCACTCGCTCGTCGCACACGACCTCATTTTGCCGAGCGTGTGTGCTAGGGGAGCCTATCCCCCAAGGTTTCTAGGTCCTGTGGGAAAGACCCCCCTATCGCCCACACTCACTAGGCGACGGTTTAAAATGCTGTCACGGAAAGGGGTTAAAAACCGTTTGTATAGCACCCCGCTGTACCAGTGTCCACTCCATCGACACACACCAGAGTTGCAAGTTAGAGGACTTCATTGCCAAGAGGAGGAGATCGAGCATAGAGTGATGCTCATCTCTATATTTATTCGAGCTTTTAGGTAACTTGTTGCTAAAGGGGGATAATTTGTATAGATCATAAGGCTTCGAGAGAGAGTGTCTCTTTTGCTTGTGCTTCGTTTGGTTTCGTGTTTATGCTACTTTGATTACTTTTTTGTTTGCTTGGTTAATACTATGCTTCATGTGCAGTTGATCATACCATACTTTGATGTTATGCATGCCTATCTATCTTTCTGCCCTTGTGATTCCTGTTATGATCATTCACTTGTATGCTTGGTGATGAGTGCTTGATGTATATCCTTCATATCACCTTGTGCGCTCCACCAAGATGTATACGACATGGAAGAGTGACCCATGATCATAATCGACTGTCCATTTGCATTCAACCACAAATTCTAAATAGTGCACAAATTTAGGGGGAACTCTTGCTTATCACATACTTCTCAAAGCGACAACACTATTCATTGGTTATATCCAATGTCACGTCTTTCATCTATATGTTGTCATCCATAACCAAAAAGGGGGAGCTTGAAAGTGCAACTAATCCCCGGGTGGTTTTGGTAATTAATAACAACATATACATCATTGGACTAATGCCCATTCAAAGATAATTTCAGGAAAGTTCAATGTAGGCATGGCAAGGACACGTGATTGTGGTTCGCTCAAAATGCTAAGGACATACATTGGCAAAAGCTTCAAAACCCTACATTTTTGGTTAAGTGACCAAAGATAACATTGAGTCCATAGGAAAGCCAATACTATTAAAAGGGGATGAGGTTTTAATCATGAGTCATTTGCTCCAAAACCCTTGACCACTTTCTCAATATCCAATCTGTCCAAAACCTTAAGTCCAATCTCGACCCACCAAAACACACCAATCCAGACCCACCGAGATACACACCAGACAGAGCCATAAGCCAAACCCTAGAAACTCGGTTCTATCGAGATGACATTCGGTCCCACCAAAGTGCAGTGGCCAAGTTTCTGTAACCCATCATGTTCCCTTCGGCAGTACCGAGTTGAACAAATTGGAATTACCGAGATGAGGAATCTGCTTAGGTCATCATGTATTGGTCTCCCGAGTGCATTCATTCGGTCTCACCGAAACGTCTAACGTTTGAATCTTTTACATTGTTTAGTCTTACCAAGATTTACTTTTGGTGTCCCCGAGTTGTGCATAAAGTATGTATTGGCTAGATATTTGGTGATGGTTATATATACCCCTCCAGTACAACCTACTCTCAGAGAGAGTAACCAGGATGAAACTACACTTCCCATATCCATTTCCGAGAGAGAATCCCCTACACTTGTGTTGAGATCAAGGCATTCCACTCCAACCATTTGATCCTTGATTTCTATCCCCCTCAAATTGTATTCTACTCCAATCCTTCTCCCACCACCATGCCAAATCCATGAGAGAGTGATTGAGTGTTGAGGCGACTATCTTTTGAAGCACAAGAACAAGGAGTTCATCAACAATAACATCTATTACCTTTTGGAGAGTGGTGTCTCCTAGATTGGTTAGGTGTCGCTTGGGTGCCTCCAAATCTTGTGGAGTTGAACCAAGGAGTTTGTAAGGGCAAGGAGGTCACTTACTTCATGAAGATCTACCCTGAGTGAGGCCAGTCCTTCATGGACGTAAACCATGGTGGAATAGACAAGGCTTCTTCTCCGTGGACCCATCATGGGTTGAGCCCTCTATGGACTCACAGCCGTTACAATCCATGGGTTGAAGTCTCCATCAATGTGGATGTACGATAGCACCACCTATCGGAACCATGCCACAATTATCATGTCTTCATTGTATTTGATTTCTCCAATCCCCTTTTCTATTTACATATGCAAAGTCTTTAATTTTCACGGCTCAACTCTTAGACTTGCATGAGTAGGGTGTTGGTTGACTTGGTAGAATTGCTTAAACTTGCCTACAACTAAAATTGGGAAAAGGCTAGGTTTTTATTTGGTCAAGTAGTCTAATCACCCCCTCTAGACCTACTTTTGATCATACATCAACAAAGTATGTAATGTAATAGTTTGTAGATCAAAAAGCTAGAGTTGAGGGAAATGATGGAGATGATGATGTTGATGGATATGTTGATCCCAATGATGAATGGAGTATTGGTGATAATGATTGCTTTGAATTCCCCCTGTTAGAGGGAAGGATATTTCGTAATTGGTTTGTGGAGGGAAAAAGTTTTCCACTTCTATTACGCCTTGCATATAGTGGCAAAAAATTCTTGTAATATTCCCCGTGAGTTTTTTTGTTAGAACAAAAATATAGGTCAAATGGCATCAAGAGGCGGTGCCTATGGGCCCCACACAGCCACACCACCTGGCTAGGGGTGGCGACATGGGCCCCATAGGAACCCCATGGCCCATCTTCTGGCTCCATGGACTTTTCCTCCTAAAAGATTTTCTGGAAATCTATCGAACTTGGAAATAATTTTCATTGCCATTATTTTGTTTATGTGTTCCATCTTTTTGGTAATTTCCCTCTCGATGTAGTTCATGCAATTGAAGGTAAAAGGGCATTGCAATTGTGCTATAGTATGAAAAATATTGATAATACAAAGGAAAATATAATAATAGATAGTGATGCAAAATGGACATATCACCATGCAACTTTCCATACATCTCATACTACTAGCGTTTGGAGCCATCAGACGTTTAGTTTTAGGCCTTTTGGGCCGTCCAATTTCTTCTCGATCTCGTTGGATGCTTCGTATAGTGGGCTACTACTCTAATGAAATGCCGATACATTATCATATAGACCTTAAGCTTCAAGGATATGATACCTCACGATGCTCATCTTGAATTTGCCCTTTTTAGAGCATTGATGAACATCTCCACTTGATGTCATCCTCACATAGTCTACTTGAAATCTTTACTGTCATGCAAGAACCTGTATATCACCCTGACATAGACATAGAAAGCCCATAATATGTGTTAGTTCACTAAGCGCATCCAGTCTTGCTTTTTTTCCAGTTAGTTAGCTTCACACAGATATTCTAGACCTTCAAGAAGAGAAGTGTATCACTAGCTGGCTAAGACGAGTTATAATTATTTGGTAATTATGTCCTTACCATGGCTCGTTATCCATAACAAAAACCTAAGCAGATAGGCCTAAAGAATTTATGGAATATCCAAAAAATGGCAACACAAAGTTGGAAACTATTAATGACTACTAGTATATATACACACACATACCACCCTCCTACGATTGCTCGCACATCCCTTTCTTGTGTGTGTTTACATACCATAAAAATGCCCACAAGTTCCCTTCCCTCTCTCTTCTAGACATTTTAACCCTCTCTAAGTTCGAGAAGCTAGGATAGCCTAGAAACAGAGGAGTTAGGTACCATTCCCTTCGAGAATGAGTGGGTCATTGACCAGTGCAAGCGTCAGCATTGGCGGAAGGCCGATTGGTAGTAGTGGAGGGCCATGCGGGGCATGCAAGTTCTTGCGACGCAAGTGCGCGGACGATTGCATCTTTGCACCTTATTTCGGCTCAGAGAAAGGGGTGGAGCACTTCACCGCGGTGCACAAGGTGTTCGGTGCCAGCAATGTTTCCAAGATACTTAATCAAGCCCCTCCCCACAAGCGCCTTGATGCTGCCATCACTATATGTTATGAGGCAAAGGCACGCCTCCGTGACCCTATCTACGGCTGTGTCGGCGACATCTTAGCCCTCCAACAACGGGTATGTGTATGAACACCCGGAATACTACGTATACTCTCTATCTCTCTTTGTCATATAATTGCAAGATGATGATTGGCGGATATTGAATTGGTTCTCTGGAAAGTGCACTTTGATGTGATACTACTTTAGTTCTGATTTGGCCTTTTGGATTTGTTTGTGCCTTCTTCCAAGGAAGGGAGTGGGCCTCCATTTTTAACATGAAAATCCAACAAGTCAAGGAAATTAAAGGAGTCAATGTAGAAGGAACTTTCTATAATTTGATGCACATCCACATCCTACCACCATTAATACTCTCATCTACCATTATTTTCTTCATTTATTTTTGTTCTTCATACATGATATGTAGTTTGTTGGTACGTACATATGTTAAATCACCATACTCCTAGTTGGTATGTTCCTTTTTTGCACACCAACAAGGGACATAGGACCTAATCCTCACATCCTAACATGTGTGAAATAAGTCTATGCTAATGCAAATCTTGAAGTGGTAGACAGATACCCACCTGCCAAACTCTTTTATTGGATACATTAATTTTTTGTAACACGGTTTTTGCACATTTCATTTAACTATTTGTTTCTTAATTTTATCATATTATGTTGTTATGTAGGAAGATGCGATGTGAAGTTTGTATCCGTTTCAATGATCTGATCATATTGCTCTTTCATGGTTTTGTCGTGATTGATATATTGATCGATCTCTTCCAGGTAGCGAACCTCCACGCCGAAGTCGCCTTCCTACAGGCCCACCTCACGACACTGCAACAGCCTTCACCGCCTCCTTTTCCGTCCCCGCCGTGCATGGCCATGACCACTGAGTTCTCCATTTCTGAACTAGCGTCATTGTCCAATGTCCCGAACACCATGGAACTATCTTCGTTGTTCGACCCATCGATGCAGTGGGCCTTCCAGCAGCAACACCAACAACCATATGACCAGACAGGGGAAGGCTCTGTCGGTATAGGCAACACCAACTCCAATGGCGATGACTTGCAAGCCCTGGCTAGGGAGCTCTTGGATCGACAGTCAACAGGATCGACACCCCAGCAACCATCAAACACACAGTTTTGAGATTGTTTGCCTAGCTAGGTGAACTAACTTATCTAAGATATTTAAAGTATACATTCATTGTGCGAGAGTAGTACATGATTGCTTTTAATGTGAGATTTTTTTCTAATTTTATGAATGGTAGTTAATAGGCACCACCCGCTTTTTGCTTATCAGTTTTATTCCTTACTATGGTAGGAGGGGTGCCCACTTAATACTTTTATATAAAACTTCTGAGTTTGTTTCAAACGAAGAAGATTGGAGGGAGTTTATTATTCCAATAATTCAAGATAAAGTTTATTTTAAGATGCATCTAATTTATTTCCTTAAATATCATCTTTTGTCACGTATGACTCTACTTTTGGCCATTGTGCTACTTTGTGTGCATGTATTGGTGTTCGCTATGTGAATACAAATTTTGCAGAGACATAGTGTGAGCTCCATATCTTGATTCAATTAATGTGACATTTTGAGTCAATAAAGAATGATCTTTATTGAAACATACATGTCATCCAATTATTATGATACAATAGCTAATATCCCTGCTACTATAAAGTGATAGTTTCGTCCTCCGTTAGAAAACAATAACAGAAAATCCTGGCAAAACCAGCGAGTAAGTTTTTGGCAATGGTTGTGTCCTTCTTCAAAAGATTTGCACCAACAAAGGTGTGTGCCTTGCACGGTTCCCCTCTCAATACTCATCACAACAAGTCTTCCTAACCACACAACCACATAAGTAGGAGAGACAACTACACTTTCAGGGAGGCGCCCGTAAAAGAAGGAGAAGTTTGGCCTCCTATTACTCGATCTCTTCTCTGTCTCGATGGTTGAAGGTCATGAACACATGATTGGGATGAAGACACATCTCCAATGCGCTCCCCGTTCCGCACCCATGTGGCCTAACAGGACAATCCACATAGATTTTTCCATCCAACGGGCTCCCTCATTTCGGCCCAGGTTGTGCAAAATCCATTAGCCCTATTCCAAATACAGGGGAGGAGTAGGGAATCTGGACTGTCCACAACAAGAATCTAGCCCCACCCCTTAATTTTTTTTCCGAACCCCTCCCCTTTCATGCAGAATCCCGTTCCTATCCATTGTAGTCCTCTCCTTTAAAACCACAACACCATTGCCACCCTGTTTCTGCCACGGAGCCACCTCACCTATATCATGTGCAATACCTCTATATCAACACTATGTAGATGTTGCAATCTTCATTAGACTCACTACTGCAGGATGCTGCTAACGTGACACTACGATTAGAGACCCTTCGAGAAATTGTGTGCAATGCAATAATCGCAAACAGTGGTGTCAGAGAACCGTCAAAAATGTCCAAAATATTTGTGATGACGGATGCATCAAACACGATTCAGATTTTAGTTGTGCGTGCGGTGCATGACATATGGTTCAGTTCAATGAACTGTTTGTGATGAGGAGGAACACAAGAAATGGGCAGTCAGATGAAGGCGTGTGTGATACACAGCATACAGTTCACTTGGATTAAGTGTTTGTGATGAGGCGGAACAACAGAAACGGACAGCTAGATAAAGGTGTGTGCGATTAAGGGAATACGCTTCAGAAGGATTAACCGTTTGCGATCAGGCAACAAAACAGAAATGATCAGCGAGATCAAAGGTGTGTACGATTGATGGCATACACTTCACAAGGATGAACTGTTTGCGATTAGCCATAACAAACAGAGACAGATAGACAGATCAACATGTGTGCGCTAGACGGGCACACATTCTAATTAAAAGAAGCTTGCGCGATAGTAATAACGAGCGTGCATGGTTCGTGGAACAAGACGTGTGCTGACATTACCTATTGCGGTGCACCAAACGCCACGTATGCAGCCGAGAAAGCGTGCCCATGTTACGCCATCCGGGAATAGTGTCGCACTTCGAAATTATAGAACTGTCAACAAATTTTGAGCCTGCATCCCTTCACCTTCCAAATTGCAAACTTGTTGACACCGATCAAAACCTAAACGGTTTCCCACTTAGGAGCGTATTAGTACTTGGTTATAAATATTGTACTATGCCAAGATGACTACACATTCCTTCCTCAACTCCTCATCCAAAAAAGCAAACAAGTCATTCAGCATCGTTCTCTTGCGTCTGCCATGCCAGATTGAGTTCTCGGTCGAGAAATTACCACCACAGAGAGGCGAGCACGGAAGCGGAAGCACGAGAGATGTCCTGCTTAGTCGTGAAAGTAGCCGACACGTCCCTCCATGCCGCCAAAGCAGCACGGAGGTCTCGCCGTGCTGCCGAAGGAGCATGGAGGCCCCGCCACACCGTCGATGCAGCAGACTGGTCTGGTTGCACCACGGAAGCAGCAGAGATGTCCTGCTATGCTGCGAATGAAGTAGAGATGCCCTCCTGCACCGCGGCGGCCTGGGAAAATCTCTTGTGAGCAGGCGAGGACTCTTACAGGCGCATTCATGCGATTGTCCATAGCTAGATGGATCAGATCTCTGGCTGGATGAAGCTACATGACGAGTTGAATGCATCGTCAACTACGAGCCGACCGCGACCTACTGAGGGCGAAGATCACCGGAGGGGCGGAGCAAGCGGAGGAGACCTCTGCCTTGTTGAAGAGGACGAGCGTCATCGTCAAGAAATTTATGGACGAGAATGCCATGCTCCACATCGAGCGCGAAAGGCTGGTGGAGGAATCCGCGGTTGCTTCCGAGCAGCGTATTAAGGACATGAAATTGATGAAAGAGATCATCACCGCTCGCGGCGAGAACTAGTTTCCGTGACCTGCAGTGGATGAAGAAAGTAGAGATCAGCGAGCCAGATCGTTGTATGCATCTTCCTTCTTCTTTTTCCCTTGTGTATTTCGGACATAGCCGCATGTAGCTTTTTTAGTTATCTTCCTAGATATATAAGACAATTATTATCCACTGTCATCATCCTTATATTCATCATGCTTGGTATAAGTCGCAGTCAAGGCTATATAGGCCTATCTAATCTTACATCAAGATCCGTGCAAAACTTTCTTTTCAGATTTTCACTTTTCTCTCTTAAATCTCAGTCCAATGAGACATAGCCATGCCGTGAAACAGGGGCTCAGGCGCCATTAATAGAGACGTTGGGAGGGAGGTGTGCGGCGACAGAGATCAAAGGGCTCGCCTCCCGATGAGCATGCGCAGGGGTCTGATCACACACCTCCCATACTCAAATAGCTACCCCACACATCACCTCCTAGCCAATAAAAAAGGGACGCATGGCGGCACGTAATTGGAGAGTAGAACGCCCATGGTTTCAATAATATTTGCATTTATGATTTGTAACGTGACAACACTTGTTCTAAAATGAGTTTTTCGATTTTGAATGTGTGCG
Source organism: Triticum aestivum (assembly GCF_018294505.1). Classification (NCBI taxonomy): domain Eukaryota; kingdom Viridiplantae; phylum Streptophyta; class Magnoliopsida; order Poales; family Poaceae; genus Triticum; species Triticum aestivum. The sequence goes on from NC_057813.1 coordinate 166,632,236, forward strand.
CCTTCGCAAATCGGACAAAAGAATTACCACAACATGTTGGTGCCATGTCATGACACCATGCCAAGTTTCATGATTTTCAGGCGTGTTTTGGATTTACAGGAATTAAAAACGAAGTTTCTCAATCTTTCTGGCCGAGCCACGACGCCCAGATGTTTGAATTTCATTCTCATTTCTTGCATGGGACCTATAAATTCACCCAAGGACACACATGTGATTTTTCAACCAAGTTTGGTGCACAGGAGCATGTGCTTGTAGTTCAAATTTGAATTATGCACATGAAATGCCCAGAAATTCAATTAATGTATAAAAAAGGCCAAACGAACCCAGAATTAATGTATATAAAAATGAAATACATGCTTAGAAAACATGATGCCTAGCATGGTGCCATGGTATGGCCTCACCGTGCCCTAGTAAAAGTTTGAGAATGTTTTCCTTATGTCGTCGTGCACGCCTTTCATAAATCGAACCATCATCAAGGAAGTTCCATGGTTTCGAGGGGGAAATCACCAAGATTGAAAGGGGGTCCAAATTACCTTTGTCTTTTGTCCATTAGTTTTTTTCTATGATGAACATACACCCTGCAAATCACCATGTTCAAATTTGACACTTTTCCGTGTTCATTTACCATATTTAGGGGATTATTTGCATTCTCTAGGCATTAATGCATATAGTTCAAATTCTAACAATCGGTGCATGAAATGGTGCACAAGAATGGTCTAGAAAACGATCCTTGTGCCATTTACTAAATTCTCATGCCTTTTACAAGGAATGAACATATACTTCGAGGAAATGTGTGGCAATAGTCAACCATAAACGCGTCGTTTACTGAGTAACAACTATACAAAAAATGAAATAAATGCTTGAAAAACATGACGCCTGGCGTGGTGCCATGGTATGGCCTCACCATGCCCTGGTAAAAATTTGAGGATGTTACCCTCATGTTGTCGTGTACACCTTTCATAAATCGAACCATCACCGAGGAAGTTCCATGGTTTCGAGGGGGAAATCACCAAGATTGAAGGGGGATCCAAATTTCCTTGGTCCTTTGTCCATGAGTTTTTTCTACGATGAACATACACCCTGCAACTCACCACATTCAAATTTGACACTTTTCCATGTTCATTTACCATATTTAGGGGATTATTTGTATTCTCTAGGCATTAATGCACATAATTCCAATTTGAACAATCGGTGCATGAAAAGGTGCACAAGAATGGTTTGGAAAACCATCCTCGTGCCATTTAGTAAATTCTCATGCCTTTTACAAGGAATGGACAAATATTTCGAGGAAATATGTGGCAATAGTCAACCATAAACATGTCGTTTACTGGGTAACAACTACACAAAAAATGAAATAAATGCTTGAAAAACATGACACCTAGCGTGGTGCCATGGTATGGTCTCACCATGCTCTGGTAGAAATTTGAGAATGTTATCCTTATGTCTTCATGCACGCTTTCATAAATCGAACCATCACCGAGGAAGTTTCATGGTTTCGAGAGGGAAATCACCAAGATTGAAGGGGGGTCCAAATTTCCTTTGTCCTTTGTCCATGAGTTTTTTTCTAACATGAACATACACCCTGCAAATCACCACGTTCAAATTTGACACTTTTTCGGGTCCATTTACCATATTTAGGGGATTATGTGCATTTTCTAGGCATTAATACACATAATTCAAGTTCAAACAATCGTTGCATGAAAGGGTGCACAAGAACGGTCTAGAAAACGATGCTCGTGCCATTTACTAAATTCTCATGCCCTTTACAAGGAATGGACATATATTTCAATGAAATGTGTAGCAATAGTCAACCACAAATGTTTGTTTTTTGGGTTTTAAACTATAGAAAAAATGAAATAAATGATTGAAAAACATGACGCCTGGCATGGTGCCACGGTATAACCTCACCATGAACTGGTGAAAAGTTGAGAAGGTTTGGCTTATGTCGTCATGCACGCCCTTCATAAATCGAACCATCGCCGGGGAAGTTCCATGCTTTCGAGAGGGAAATCTCCAAAATTGAAGTGGAATCCTTTGTTGTTTGCCCTGGAGTTTTTTTCTATGAAGAACATACACCCTGCAAATCACCGTGTTCAAATCTAGCTTTTTTCCAGGCTCATTTACCATATTTAAGGGATTATGTGCATTTTCTAGGAATTTGGCGCATATAAATCCAATCCAGCTATAGTAACACGCATATGACGTGAGGGACGTGGATTGTCGTTCAATCGCGGCACATCCTATGGTGCACACGCGCCATCCGCGTGGCTGGGGTTCCGACTAATCATAACACAACACATAATAGCCTTAGCGCACACTATTTCCGGAAGCGACCGAGATAAACCGTGTGCAATAATGAATGAGCAAAATTGTAAGGGAAGGCAAATTTCCTTTGTCGTTTGTCATTGAGCTCTTGAAAACCACCGCACTGTACGACTGCTTGGCCCCTCCGTCCCAGCGCTCTCTCCAAGTGTCCTTCATGGCACCACGGTGCACAGTAACTGGTAAGGAAGCGATAGCATTCCGCGGCGCCACGTTCCTCGCTGTCCGCGACCGCACACATGGTAAGGAAGCGATGGCATCTCGCTATGCCGAGTTCATCACCGCCGCCGGCCACACAGTTACCTGGGAAGACTTTGAGGCTGCCATGGCCGAATGGGCGGTGGATCTAGAGGCGGCTAAAGCTGCATAGGAGGATCGAAAAAGGCAGAAAGCAGTCAAGAAAAAAGAGTCCCGCCACCGGAAGAAAGAAGAGGCCGCACGCCGTGATGAGGAGAGCTTGGAAGAGATCAAAGCACGGTTGGTTGCCGCCTACAAGGCCGGGAAGGAGAACGCTGGCATCTGGCTAGCATGCCCCGATGGCAGCATGTGAGAAGTAGTTTAAGTTTGTAGTATTAGAGAAAATTACCAGTAGTACTTTAAGTTTGTAGTATTAACGTATAATGAGCATCCTTTGAGGGCTTTGAGTGTTGATTAGCATGTGCGACCGTGTGCGCTTTTTTGCATCAATCATTAGTAGATCACAAAACACACGGTTTCTATGTCGTACCCGTGTACGTTCTTTTGTGTTAATGATCCATAAGTCTGTTACCTGTGCGATGGTTCCTAATAAACCAGGTGTACCACTGACCGAAAAAAATCGACTACACGTGTACATTTTTTTGGAGACAGGAACTGTCAATTTTCTGTTTTCTCGCACACGATTATTTTACGCGCTTCGTCTCCGTTGTGTGTTTCCACCGCCCAAGTTTCAAGTTTCGCAGTGAAATTTTCATTAGGCGCGTGATTTTAGAATTTATTCCTCCAACCACATCACCACCAATCAAATTTCCTCAGTATCTCCCCCACCCCCACTTCCCCCCTCCCCCCTCCCCCCTGTGCGCCTCCCCCTACCGGCAACTCAAATTGCTGCCACCGCAACCACATCTACATTCTGCTCGGATCCAGTCAGGTAACCCACTGATCTCTAGCTATCACGGCACCGGCATGATTGCTTAAATGGCGCCTGCGAAACATTCTCATGCCTCCAAATCCCCACCATCCCTACCTCCAGAGCATCACCGTGCAAGCCCAACCACATATCACATGGAGGTCGAGGAGCTCATGGCAGTCCATGGCGCTATGGCCGTGGAGGACCACCTCGCCTCCGCCGCCACCGACATGGTGTAGGCTCTGGCCCTGAAGAAGTGCCCTGGTGACTACCCCCTAGGATTTAACAGGTATGATCTGACCAGCTAAATCTTACTAGTACCACTTGTAATGGCTATGTTTTTTATGGTTGATGTATTAAGCATGTTCATGCCTTGTTTGTTTCAGTAGTGCACACTGTGTGATGTTCAAGTATTAACTGTTCAGTTCAATTTCACCAATACCAGCAACAAACTTTGCTACCATGCTACTCTCCGCAATGAAGATATACTAGAGATGCTGCACATTTGCTATTTTTGGTGGATGCTAACCCTGTTGTACGCAACATGCCTATCCATGTACTTACAGAGGGCCATAACAGGCGATGATGTTGTTTGCCGTCGAGGTTAGCTGCATCCCATGTCTTATAGTATTTTACATCATTTGTGCAATTGTAGTTTGGCTTCTAACATTTACTTGCTTCTCGTAGGTACACATGTCGGGGGCACTGATCCACGCTTCAACCCGGAGGAAGAGCTTACCTCCGCCGCCGCTGACATTGGGCGGGCTCTGGCCAAGATGAAGTGCCAAAGCAACTACCTCTCAGAACTTACCAAGTATGAACTCACTAGTTCAGTCTTACCAATACCAGTTGCAATTAAGGGCTATGTTTTGTACGGTCGATGTCTTAAGCATCTTATAGTAAACATGCCTAACACGTTTTAGCTATTTCCCCTACCTTTTTATAGACAACTGGGCCATTATCTGCTTTCGCAGCACCTGCCTTGTGATGTTTAACTCTGCCAATTGCATTTTTATCAGTACCGGTTTTAATGGCCATTAAGCCTGTTGCAATTAACAGCTGTATCCATTTTTAAACAGTTGTATTTCAATGGATACAAACTTACAAAACATGAATTAGGATGTTGTTAAGCCTGTTGCAATTAATAGTTGTATCCATTTTTTAATCCGTCCCTTTGCTACCATGATACTCTTTTGCAATGAAGATATCACTAGAGATGTTGTCGTTTTATTACCATTTGCTATTTTTGGTGGATGTTAACCCTGTTGTAGTTAACATTAGCTTTCCATGTACTTACACAGGGCTACAATGGGGGATGTTGTTGTTTGCCGTTGAGGTTAGCTGCATCCCATGTCTTATACACGATCTATTCCGAAATTTAAGTATTTTTAGAGATTCGAATATAGACTACATAAGGAGAAAAATGAGTGAATCTAGATTCTAATCTAAACTATATCTATAATTCTATATACATCTGTATGTAGTTCATATTGAAATCTCTAAAAATACTTGTACACAGGAATGTAGGTAGTTGTTGTCGGATATCTGGTTCCGGAAAAACCCTTAAGGTTCGAACTCTGGGGTGCGCACGAAGATCTTTTCCCTACCGATTCACGCCCACAATCTCGCCGCGATTCTAAGCTAGCACGATGAACAACACAAGAGACGCAAGGTTTATACTATTTAAAGCCACCATTGTGGTGTAAAACCCTACAATAGTGTGTGGTGTGGTGGATTGCCTCTTGGGCTGATGATGAACAGTACAAAGGAAGAACAGACCCACGAGGAGAGGTGTTCATGTGGTGGTGAGGTGTTCTACTTGGCTCTCAGTGAGATCTGATTCGGTTCCAAGATGCCTTCTACTATGGTGGCTAGCCCTATTTATAGAGGCCCTGGTCCTTTTCCCAAATATTGAGCGGGAAGGGAGCCAACAACGGCCATTTTGAAAGGGGACAACTAGTACATGCTATCCTAACTAAAGGTGGTCTTCGACTGCCAAAGGCACTGGCGATGACGTCGTCTTGGGCTCCACGGTGACCTCCGTCCAGCCGCTCTGCTGGTCTTGGTCTCGATGCACTGATATGGAAACCTTTGCTTGATGCCTCGGTACTCCGCGCCTGCGCTTGCCGCCTTTGCACCAAAGAGGAAACGAGGACACTGTGCAAGCTGGCGCCCGCCTGGTCTTGATCGTCATGGCTTGCGTCATGAGCACCTCGCGAGGTACCCCTTGGCTTGATCTCTCCGCCTCCTCGCGAGCCTGTCTGGTGAGGCCGCCCCTGAGGAGGCCGTGTGTCGTCCGCCCCATGAGGCTTGGCCCCTCGTGAGGGTCTTGTGCGTTTGTTGATGAAGACGGGTCGTACTGGTTCACCGGTGAGCCACACTGCAGGCCGCAGGCAGGCAAGTCTGGGGACCCCCATTCCCAGAACACCGACAGTAGCCCCCAGGCCCAAGGCGTGCTCGGACTTGGCTTATCAGCGAAGCGAATGGGCAAGTGCGGAGCGTTGCGGGCCCCAACAGCCTGTGGCCTTGGTCTCCGCATGGCGGTTGATTGGACGTGGGCGTCTCCGCTTCCCCACGCTGCCTCAGCAACTGCCCGATTTAACGAGTCCATGCTGCATGCAAAAAGAGTCATCATTACCTGTGATCGTGGAGGCTGACGATTGTCCTCCTCCGGACTATAAGTACGGGGAGGCAAGAGCCCCCGTTGTCCATCTCATCTTGCTCCGCCTGCTTCTTCTTCCTTGCTCCTCCTCTACTCTCGACGCCAATGCCACCGATCCACCGGTTCTCAGCCAAAGAGAAAGGAAAGCCCCCCCCCCCCCCGCTGGGAGGGGCCTGACCCGCTCCCACCGAAGAAACGGCCGGTCCTTGGCTGTCGCGACGAGGTTGTGATGCCGGAGATGATGACGCCTTTGTGCGAGCAGCCACATCCTGGGTTCCCGCTACCCCTATACGCCCGGGCCGAGGGCCCTGGAGAAGGAGACGACGAGCGGCGCCGCCCGCGCCGCCGGCAAGGTCGACGATCCATGGCGGTGCACGCCGTTGCTCCTGGAGTCCATGCTGCGGGCTCCTCTCGCGAGCTCGTGCTCCACGCCGTGATGCCTCCGATCACCTGGATCCGCTTTCCTCCATTCTTCGCCTTCGAGATGCCGCCAGGGGGCCTCTCGAGCTTTGGCTGCAGCAAGCCGACTGCGGTGCCCCGGCAACCAGAGCGGAGGTTGAAGTCGTCGCTTCGTGCAAGGTCTTCATGACCCGGGGCTGGGGCGTGATCGCCCGGGTCTACCGAACAGGGGGTGCCCTCATAATTCATTTCGAATACGATGATACCTCCTTGATGTTCTTCAAGGTCTTCTACGCAGAAGGCCGCCGACTAGAGTGCTGCCCCAAAGGAAGCGGCAGGACGTCGACGTGGCTATGGCTAGGCCTGCCATCCGCTTCCCCACCGGCTCCTCCGGTAGTGGCACCGATGCTTGGGAGTCCAGTGACTCTCCCGAGCTCCTCGTGACTCCAGAGACTAGCGACGACAGCTACGTGCCCTCGAGCTCGCACCGTGCCCGGAGCAAGGCGGCTGCTTCAAGCCGCCTGCGCAGCTGATCTGGATGGGGTTGGCGCCGGCCTCCCGTGACCCACTGTTGATGATGGCGTCGGACATGGAGGCACGTGTAGTTAGGGCTCCTTAGGATTCGCGTCTTTTGTTCCTTATGAAGAATCAGGAAAATACCCCGTGGGATCATGTAAAGGGTCCGTGTATTTTGTTGATGTTATCCTTATTATGAAGAAGTGCAAATGCTTGTCCTGTCCTGGCTTGGCTTCCCCTTTCTAACCTCACGACGACTTGGTGCTCTATACTGACAGGTCCCGGTCCCCAGGAAGGCTTCAGCCGTCGCTGGTATGCCAGGTCGTGATGCAATGGTCAAGGCCAGGAGGTGAGTGGCCCGAGGTCCAGTAAGAGACCCTGAGGCGCGATGCTCAGGAGGTCCCCTTTAGCGCTCAAGTGGCTGCCGAAAGGTGAGAAAGGAAGGCAACGTTGCCGTCACAGGGCCGCATTAGGTGGAGATTCTATGTCGCATCAATTAGCTATTCCAGATGCGAAACTTATCTTGAAAGCATGGAGTCGCTCCTTCGTATTGCGCCGGACATGAGCGTCGGCAGCTGGGATGTAGCTGGGTTGCGCCTGGTCTTGAGCCTTGGACGGCTATGTGTTCCTGCGAGATGGTTAGATACAAATGCTCTACGTCCTCAGGTCCCGGCACTCAAGCGAGCTCAGCCGCCACTGGTATGCCAGGTCGCGATTCCATGGACAAGGCCAGGGGGTGAGGGCTGGAGAGCCAGTAAGAGCTCCTGAGTCACGATGCTCAGGAGCCCCCCTTTTAACGCACAAGCGGATCACATAGGAAAGAAAGAGAGAGCTCGTGGTGCCACCCGCTGTAGACCTCAGGAGGTTCCTGTAAACCAACACGAGAGAAGCACGGGTTGCCATTATGATTGCCGGCTAACCATTGGTTGCTCCGAGAGAGAAGGTGAGGGCACTTAGGGCCTCCTGAGGTGACGCTTGCGGGGCTGCCGTGGGTCAGAGCTCGACCACTCAGATTTCTCGATGTTGCAGGGACGGACCCATGCACAAGCGCCGTGCCAGCGCGAGCGGCTTCAGAGGTAGATGTCAATCAAGCAGGCGATAATCACAGGCAGGTTAAGCATGAAAGGAAAATCAACTTAGATGAACACATGCGGGATACATGCCACTGGGTTAGGCCCGAGCAGCTTGGGGATGATGCAGCCCGAGGGGCGCCCCCAGCAAGGTAAACTTAAAGACATAGGCAAAAGGGATACATGCCACAGGGACAGACCCATGCGTCCTGGGAATGATGCAGCCCCGAGGGCGCTCCTAGATGAAATGAACTCGAAAGATGTCACCTAGTACCATTGTAGAGGAGGTGTTGGAGTAGCTGAAGATGCGCGGTGAAGAGACCGACCCTCACGAGCCACCGGAGCCCTGAGCCTCGGGAGGCTCTGGGGGTCCAGGGGGTTCCTTGAGGACCATCTCCATCTCCGCCAGGACCGCGTGATGCCTGGCCTCCTGAGCTGCCAGAATTCTCCGCAGACGGCGCTGGTGAGTAGCAGCCGTGTTCGGCAGGCCGAAAGGCATGCGAACATAGATGTGCGGGGGACCCTCGCAAAGTCCCACGCGCGAAGGCCAGAGGCGCTCCTGAGACGCGGCTTGGTTGAGCCCCGGGAAGTCAATGCAGACATGCATCCCGCCATCCTCGCCTGGATGGGGAGCTACGCTAGGCAAGCAACGATCGCCGCGTATGACTCTTGATTCCTAAAGCTCCTGAGTAGCCTTGGTGATGAACTCCTGAGGGTTGGGCCTTCCTCGCCCCATGCCTTCCTCAGGGAAACATGCTGCGAAGCATGCCTCCAAGTGGTGCCCGAGCACCTCCCTCGTGATCTTGGCAAAGTCGGAGGCCCTCCAGAAGAGAGCCCCCGAGCCCTGCCCGAGGAGGGCGCTAGGCACGCCTTCCAATATGATGGAGGGAGGCGCCCCTTGCACATGCGCGGATCCCGATGTGACACCTCCAGAGATGCCAACCTCCTGAGGCCTTGAGCTGGGCGATGTCTTCTTCTTCTAGGGTACTGCCTCAGGAGGGTTCTCGCTCTTACTGTCTGGGTCCTCGATTGATGCAGCTTGGAAGGCACGCTGGAGGGAGCACACCGCATCCTTCTCTTTGAGGGGACTGTGATGATTCCGCCGCTTCCTGGCATCTTGAGGACGTTGTAACCATGGTGGGTCACCGCCATAAACTTGGACAGGGCCGGATAACCGAGGATGGCATTGTATGGCAGGCAAATGTGGGCAACATTGAAGTTGATGAGCTCGGCACGGTAGTTTTTGCATTGACCAAAAAGTGACAGGGAGGCGGACCTGCCCTATCGGGGTGGTGGAGCCATCAGTGACTCCTGAGAAAGGCTTGGTAGGCTGAAGTTGATCGTATGGCACTTGAAGGTTGTTTAACGTCTCGACGGACAGGACGTTGAGTCCTGCACCACCATCGATGAGAGTCCTGGTAACTTGCACGTTGCTGATAACTGGGGAACAAAGCATTGGGAGGACGCCAGCTGTAGCCGCACACTTGAGTTGATATGCTGAGCTGAAGGTGATGGCGCACTTGGACCACCTGAGAGGGCATGTGGCCTCGAGCATGGGGAGGACTGCATTCACCTTGCGAGCAGACTGCTTGAATATGCGCTGAGAGGCTGGGGCCTGGGCTCCTCCCAAGATGCAAGCGATAGCCTGTGGCTCATGGAAGCCCCCAGCCCCCTCGTCCTGGTGGTGGTCATCATTCCTTCTTGGCGATGGCGGCAGAGGAGGAAGTCCTGCGTTTCCCTGCGGGTGATCCTCGTGAGGCTGATCCCTCTAAGCTCCCTCGCGAGGCTGGTCCTGCCAGCGATCCTCACGAGGTCGGTCATGCCACTCCTGGCGAAGGCCTCCGTCATCCCATCGTCCTCCACCTCTTCCTCCTCCTCGACCGTAGCCCCGGTCATTGCGCTTGGGGAGTCGACCGATGCGTCCTTCTCGAACGGCTCTGAGCTCCTGGCATTCATTCGTGTTGTGGGTGTAGAGGTTGTGGTAGGCGCAGAATCAGTTGCCCTTGGACGACTCTGGCTGGTCCCTGCCACACTTCATGTCTGGTTCTTCTGTGTGTAAGGCTGCTCCTTTGCACTTCACGTCCTTGGCCTTGGCCTTCTTTTCTTCTGGGTCAGGAGCTGGAAGATCGAGGAGGGAGAGGCGCCCCTCGTCAGCTTTTGCGCACTTGGTCACCAGGTTGAACAACTCCAGAGATGTGCACAGATCCTCATGGATGGCGAGCTCCTCCTTCATCTTGACATCGTGGATGCCATCAGAGAATGCTGAGATGATGGCCTCCTTAGTCACCTTGGGAATCTTGAGGCGAGCACTGTTGAAATGCTGCATGTACTTCTGCAGGGTCTCTCCAGGCTGCTGCTTGATGCGGCGCAGGTCACCCATGGCCGGAGGTCGGTCGCGAGTGCCTTGGAACTTGGCGATGAAACAACTACACATCTCTTCCCAAGAAGAGATCGAGCCGGGAGGCAGGTTCAGGATCCAGGTGCGGGCACCATCCTTGAGCGCCATGGGAAACTAGTTCGCCATGACCTTTTCATCTCTGTTAGCTGCCTCGATGCCCAACTTGTAGAGCTGCAGGAACTCGGTGGGGTTGACAGTTCCGTCATAGTGAGGAGGCAGGTCCGGCTTGAACTTGCCGGGCCACGCGACACTACGCAGCTCGATGGTGAAGGCGCGGCAGCCTGCGGTGGCCACCGGAGCCTTCTGCAGACGTGGGGCCTGCTCTTGATGGTTCCCGTGCGCTACTGCCAGGGGTAGCGTGGGGTCTTGGTGTGCTGGTGCAGGGATGCGGTCTTGCCGTGCTGGCGCGGGGAGCATGCGAGCGCCTTCTTGAGGCCGAGGGTTTTCTTGGCAGCTTCTTTCTTGTCGCACGGGCGCCAGACGTGGTGGGTCACGTCCAGGGGCCGCACGCCTTGGAGCCAGGGAGCCTTCTTGGGGAGGAGGTGACGGAGGCGCTCCCTAAGCCGCGTGGCCCATGCAAGATGGAGGGCAAGGCAGCAAGAGGGACGGCGCAGGTGAGCCCCATGCGGTGCTGACGAGCTCGGTGATGCGAGCGAGCCACTCCTCGTAGAGGTCATCGATGGGGCGATAGTGCAGGAGCTCACGTGCCAGGAGCAACGCGGCCTGCGCGTCCGTGGGGGCGCGAAGAGCGTGAGACGACGAACCAGCTGGGGTCAGCAATGGAGTGGCGATGCGGCCTTCCCGCCGCATCGAGGGGTGCAGCGAAGATGCTTGCTGCTCATTCCCCGCCGGGACGGTGGCGGCATTGGTAGCAGGCGACGGAGAACGACGAGGAGGCCCGCCGACGAGAGTCGTCTAGGGGACGCGGGCGGCGAGAGCAGCCCGGCGCTCGGCGCGAGCTCGGCAAGCGTATGCCATGGATGCGATGAAACGACGGAGCACAAATCAGTGGAGGAAAGATTTCAGAGCAGCCGTACCTGGCGTGCTAAATATCGGATATCGGATTTCGGCAAAACCCTTAAGGTTCGAACTCTGGGGTGCGCACGAAGATCTTCTCCCTACCGATTCACACCCACAATCTCGCTGCGATTATAAGCTATCATGATGAACAACACAAGAGACACAAGGTTTATACTAGTTCGGGCCACCATTGTGGTGTAAAACCCTACTCTAGGGTGTGGTGTGCTGGATTGCCTCTTGGGCTAATAATGAACAGTACAGAGGAACAACAGACTCGCGAGGAGAGGCGTTCTTGTGGTGGTGAGGTGTTCTACTTGGCTCTCGGTGAGATCTGATTCGGTTCCAAGATGCCTTCTAATGTGGTGGCTAGCCCTATTTATAGAGGCCCTAGTTCTCTTCCAAAATATTGAGCGGGAAGGGAGCCAACAATGGCCATTTTGAAAGGGGACAACTAGTACATGCTATCCTGACAAAAGGTGGTCTTCGACTGCCAAAGGCACTGGCGATGACGCCATCTTGGGCTCCATGGTGACCTCCGTCCTACCGCTCTGCTGGTCTTGGTCTTGTTGCACGAATATGGAAACTTTTGCTTGATGCCTCGGTACTCCGCGCCTGTGCTTTCCCCCTTTGCACCAAAGAGGAAACGAGGACACTGCGCAGGCTGGCGCCCGCCTGGTCTTGATCGTCATGGCTTGCATCATGAGCACCTCACGAGGTACCCCTTCCCTTGATCTCTCCGCCTCCTCACGAGCCTGCCTGGTGAGGCCGCCCCTGAGGAGGTCGTGTGTCGTCCGCCCCGCGAGGCTTGGCCCCTCACGAGGGTCTTGAGCGTTTGTTGATGAAGACGGGCCGTACTGGGCCGCTGGTGAGCCACGCTGGAGGCCGCGGGCAGGCAAGTCTGGGGACCCCCGTTCCCAGAACACCGACAATTGTATTTTACATCATTTGTGCAATCTTGTTTAGCTTCTAACATTTACTGATTGCTTGTAGGTACGTATATGAGCGGTACTGATCCACGCTTAGATCCCTTTTGCGTATGGGGCAATGAGATATTCATGAACAAGCGTCAAATGAGGAAACTAAGAATGATTGTTAGGCAAAAGAAACGGGTGATGGGAATTAAGCTCTTTATTTACACTTTGCAAGACATCAGTGAACTTTAGGATGGTAAGTAATCTGTTGCCTTTTCCCCCTGCCCACAAAAAGTTACTCTATTAGACCTCGTGATCTGATATTTTTCTCTTTCAGTGGTTTCTGAAGCTATTTACTGATGATTACCTTGCAAACTACATGACTGGAGTGGAGGCAACTAAGGTTAAAGTATATAATTCATGCTACCATGATAATGCTCTAGAAGTCTTCCTGAAGGCAGTGAAGGATGAGCGGGCAATCGTCACAAGGGGTTGGACAAAAGTTGTCCGTGCCCATGGCATGCAGAAAGGCATATTATGGGCATTCTGCTTCTTCAACAACATCGGTAGTCAAAATGATTTACACTTGTCTCTTCACCTTTACTGCATGTAAATATTGTGGTTCATCATAGTTAATTGTTGTCTAATCCTGTAATTACTGAACATATTGTACCAACAATTTTATTTATGGATTCGTTGTTGAACCATTGTGCTGAGAATTTATATTGCACGTTTCATATTTCAAAAATTCCAATTCAAATAATAAATTACAGCGAAAAAAAATTGTATAGGAGCGAATAAAATAAGATGTACAGGTTAGAAAGAAAACAACATGTGCGATGAAAAAAGAAAACAGACGGTTCTTTGACGTGAAACGTTTGCGATGCCCTTCGGACGCACACACGGTTTCATCGCATATGCGTGTGCGATTCATCGTAATATTACAAACTTTTCAAACCATTGTGCGTGTGTGATAGGAATACCAATCACACACAGTTACGAAAATGTACACGTTGGCATTAGTAGAGGCACCACACACATTTTACATTATTCAACCATGTGCGATAATGTACCTATCACAAACATATCGGTAAGTTAAATGTTGATGTCCACCTTTTTTACACGACTATAGTGGCCTAATCATTTGGGATGTACATACGAACGGAAACGTTTTCCCTGGATTGACTATGTGGGATGTACATACGAACGGAAAAAATTTCCCTGGATTCACTGTGTGGGATGTACATAAGAACGGAAACATACTCCTTGGATTGACTGTGTGTGATATACATAGGAAAGGAAATGTTTTTCTGGGATTCACCATGTCGGATGTACATACGAATGGAAACAATTGGGTTTCCATGCCTCGCCCGATTGCACACGAGCCAGCTTGTGTGCCAGGAGGGCTTATGCCCGACGGTTTCTGGGTCGTGTGGGAAGGAACCCCCTATCGCCCACACTCACTTGGCGACAGTTCCAAATGCCGTCGCGGAAAGGGGTTTAAAACCGTTTGTATAGCACCGACGCGTACCAGTGCCTACACATAATGACGATCCTAAGGCACCACCTTCACATAACGAACATGTTGAAACATGCACCCCCATGTGGTGAAACGGTCGGTATCATAGCACAAATAACAAAATAATTTGCAACAGCAAGGGTGCACATTCACAACAACTCCGAGGAGTCAAATTTACCAAATGAATACAACTAGATCTTTCGACCAAGGTACAACTCATACAACAGAAGAAAATATACCTTAGATAGTTAATAGTACAAATTGTGTTAAGAAGGCTGAAGAAAAATCAAAGGCACCTGTCACGCCCAATATGCGATACTATCCTAAAGAGACTTGAAGGTCCCACCAAGGATAGAACCGCATATTGAAACGCTTTTGCAAGGTGGATATCATTACATCAACATTACATAATAGATGGGGATACATACAAGAGGCATACAATGCCACACGAATACAACGTCACAATACATTAGAGCACCATCCGACTACGGATGAAACACAAACAGAAACTCAAACGACATCCACCCTGCTAGCCTAGGCTGCCGACCTGGAACCTATCCCCATATCAAAGAAGAAGCAGAAGAAGAACTCAACGCAAGCAAGCATCGCTCTCGCGTCATGATCATCGTGCAACCTGTACATGCAACTGTTGTTGTAGTAATCTGTGAGCCACGAGGACTCAGCAATCCCATTACCATGGGTATCAAGACTAGCAAAGCTTAAAGGGAAAGGAAGGGGTAAAGTGGTGAGGCTGCAGCAGTGACTAAGCATATATGGTGGCTAACATACGCAAATAAGAGCGAGAAGAGAGCAAAAGGAACGGTCGTGAAGCTAGCAATGATCAAGAAGTGATCCTAAACTCCTACTTACGCCAAACATAACCCAGAAAGCATTTTCACTTCCCGGACTCCACCGAAAAGAGACCATCACGGCTAGACACACGGTTGATGCATTTTAATTCGGATCTGGTGTCAAGTTATCTACAACCGGACATTAACAAATTCCCATCTGCCTATAACCGCAGGCACGGCTTTCAAAAGATTATACCCTGCAGGGGTGTCCCAACTTAGCCCATGATAACCTCTCGCGATAAACGAAGGATATACCTTCTCCCAGGAAGACCCGATCAGACTCGGAATCCCGGTTTACAAGACATTTCAACAATGGGAAAACAAGACCAGCAAAGCCGCCCGATGCGCCGACAATCCCGATAGGAGCTGCACATATCTCGTTCTTAGGGCAACAACGGATGAGTCTAGCTACGAGTAAAACCAACCCTCAAGTTGCCCGAGGTGGCCCCGTAGGCAGCTCAGTTCGGACCAACACTTAGACAAGCACTGGCCCGGGGGGGGGCTAAAAATAAAGATAACCCTCGGGTTGGCCGACCCAAGGGAAAGGTATAGGTGGTGGTGAGGCAAATGGTGAAACCAAGGTTGGGCCTCGCTGGAGGAGTTTTATTCAAAGCGAACTGTCAAGGGGGTCCCATAAATCACCCAACCGTGTAAGGAACGCAAAATCCGGGAACATAACACCGGTATGACGGAAACTAGGGCGGCAAGAGTGGAACAAAACACCAGGCAAAAGGCCAAGTCTTCCACCCTTTACCAAGTATATAGATGCATTAATAATATAAGAGATATTGTGATATCCCAACATAATCCTGTCCGCCATGGAGCAATCTTCAACTTCACCTGCAACTAGCAATGCTATAAGAGGGCTGAGCAAAGTGTAACATAGCCAAACAGTGGTTTGCTAGGAAGGGTGTCAAAGGTTACAAGTTCATGGCAATCTGGGAGGCTTGATGAGCAAAAGATAGGTAGCGCAGCATAGCAATAGAACGAAGGAACTAGCATAGCAATGATAGTAGTGAGATCTAGGGTAGCGGTCATCTTGCCTGAAATCCCGCAAGGAAGAAGAACGAGTCCATGAATAAGACGAACGGATGAAGCCGAACCCAGCATAGACGAACGAATCCTCACGATCGCAATGAAATGGGAACTATCGAAAAGAAGCACATAACATCGTAAACACACCACACATGAACAAGGCATGATGCACAAACAAGCATGATGCATGACAAATCTAGATGAAGCTACTCATGGCAAGAGATGATGCAAACAAGAGCAACACATCAAGGCAAGTTTAAATGAGGCCGGGAACAACATATAACAATTCCGGTAAGTCCTCATATGCATATTTCGAAATTGGTCCAGATCTGAATAAACCTTATGTTCAAGTTGTTAAACAGCAAGTTAAGATGCACCAAGATGATCTACACGAGATTCTAGTCAAGTTACATATAAAGTTCATTTAGTTCGGAGCTACGGCCTAGAAGATATGAGCAAATCAAGTTAAACATGGCATAGATGCAAAATGCATACAAACATCAAGCAAACACCTCAAAACATGGATGCAACAGGATAATATGAAACTACATGCAAAATCAAGCAAGTTCCATATAGAGCACACTCAAAACGGAGCAACGATTCAACACACACATGAAACAAGATATAATAACAATCTGTCCAAAATAGCAACTAGGCATATTGCAAACACCAAAACAACATGCTACAGTACCACAATATCAAAACAAAAGGCATGGGCATGATGTACAGGTAAAGCATAACAAAACATGAACACTGAGCTATCTCCAGAAATCACTAGAACATGCTCAAACACACGTGGCAAGATTGCAAATGATAACAGTTTCAGACTTTGCAGAAATAAACATCAGGTTGCAATGTTTAGAGCTATCAAACCACATGTTACAGGAACTTATCATGGCAAAAAAAGGCATGGCATGTATTTACTAATTGCATAGAACAAAAGTCCCTTACTGACCATGAGCCAAAAAGGAACAGAAAATATGATGGCACCCATGTAAACATGGCAAGTTATATTACAGATTCAAACATGGCAGGAACAGAATTATGAAGGCATGTTGGCGAGCTTGTACCACTCACCACAGAGCAAAACATGGCATGGAAAGGCAACCAACAGTAAGAAGGCATGTTTATGAAGCTAAGCATGGCAAGATCAAATTTAGAGGGTGCATGTATCAGTAACAACAATCATGGAAACAACTGAACTTAATGTTAACAGGCTGACAGCAACATTATATAGCAACTTTGGAGCAAGATATCAACAAGCTACAGCAAGCTATAATTGCAACCAGGGGCATGAATGGATAGAGAATAACATTTATATCAAAACATATTTAGTGACCATCTCCAGATTATGCATAGAATGATTTGTAGCAGCAGGTTTACATAGCATCACCAAATAACAGATTCAGACTAACGAAATAGCAACAGCAAGTACCCTACTTAACAAGCTCGATTCACTCACCACAAGTCATTGCATGACAAGATAAGAATATCATCAGCAAGAAGACATGGTTATGAAACAAACCAAGGCAAGAAAAAGTTCATAGCATGCAAGGATCAACTACAACAACCTTGGCAAAATTGAATAACATGTAAACAATCTGCCAGGAAACATTTTGTAGCAAAAGTAGAGCACGAAGTAGACATGCTAGACTACTCCATAATTGCAACGAGGGGAATGAATGGATAGACAATAACCATATGTTCAAAACAACTTTACTTAAGTATCTCAAAATATGCATGGATATCTCTGTAGCATCAAGTTTACATGGCATCAAAATAACAGCAGAACAGGGACTAAAATCAGCAACATCACGAAGCCTAGTTTACATGCTTGTGCTAGTCACCACATTGATCACAAAAATACATGGTAAGCACCTCTGTAAAGAAGACATGGCATAGTTCAAAACAAATGTAGACATCAACCTCATAGGATGCAAAAATCAATCATGGCGAAAATGACAAATGAGCATGTTCTGTTAACAGACAGCAGCCAACATTATGAAGCACTCTTGCAACGATGATTCAGGCATCAAAATGGACTCGAACGAACATGATGCTATGGAATGAAATGATGTACTCGTTGAGACGAACAATTAGACATATTACACGCATGAAACGGAGCTACGGATGAAGAGATACGGCATGACGAACTAGGCATGATGATGTCAAAAATCTGGGACAGAGAGATTTGGACCTCGGGGGGGGGGGGGGGGGGGGGTAAGTCAACGCGGCCGCGGATCTCGCCGGAGAGCTTGCCGGAGAACGGGCAGGGGCGGCCGGAGCAAGCACCGGCAAGGTCCGGGAGAGGCGGGGGCGGCGGATCCGGCCGGCGGCGGGGGCGCTCGGGGTCGGTCGCCGGAGAACGGGCGGCGGCGGCGCGCTGCCGGAGGCCGAGCGCGGGGACGCGGGCGCGGGGCGGCGGCCGGGCCTGGCGGCGGCACGTGACGGCGCCCGCGGCGGCACGTGACGGCGCCCGCGGCGGCACGGTGCCGGCGGGAGGCAGCATGGCGGCGGGGGCGCGGGCTCGGGCGGCGAGGCGGCCGCGGGAGTCGGGGCGCGGGGCGCCTGGGCCCAGATCGGCCCAGGGGCGGGCCGCGGCGGGGGAGCCGGATCGGGCGACGTGGAGTTCCCCCATTGGCTGGAGCGGCAGCGGCGGACGCGTCAGGCGCCGTCCGGACGTGTCCGGCGTGTGGAGGAAGACGAGGCTAGGGTTTCGGGGGGGATTTCATCCGCGAATTTCGGGGGAGGCACCTATTTATAGATTCTGGGAGCTAGGAGAGTCCAAATGAGGAGCGGTTTTCGCCCACACGATCGTGATCAAACGACCGAGAGCATGGAGGGGGTTAGGATGGGTTTGGTGGGCTGTGGGAAGAGGTGTTGGGCTGCAAAGAGAGAGGGGCTTTACGGTTACCTGGTTAACCGTTAGAGTATCAAACGAACTCCAAATGGCACGAAAATTGACAGGCGGTCTACCGGTGCTATACCAAGGCCGCTTAGCAAGACTCGGTCCATTCCGAGAACGTTTCACACCCGCTCACAATGAGAGACAAAAAGGGGATGCCGGAGGGCATAGGATTGCCGGATTGCAAAACGGACAACGGGGAAAAAGCTCGGATGCAAGAAACGAACACATATGCAATGCAATGCACAAGATGACATGATAAAATGCAACACGCAAGAAGATGACATGGCAACTACGGCGAATAACTGGCAGACACCTGGCGCATCGGATCTGGGGCGTTACAGCACCCATATCCCTACCCAGACCATTTTTTGTGGATAACCAGCTAACATCGTGCATCAACAAACCTGCTTCCTCAATAGCTGCCGATTGGATGGCAACCATCCAGGGAAAAAGATTAAATTAAGCGAGTTGAGTACTTAGTTGTACTCGCAAGAATTACACACACCTAAAACTAGTTTATGAAACATGTTTCCAAGGAAGGGGTAAAGTGATTTGGTGGCAAACATTAAACATTCTACAGAGACACGCTATGACAACATCTATCAGAATATATGAGAGAGCATATGGAAGTAAGAATCACGATCACAACTACTCTCTCACCTACCTACCACAAATAGCACTTTCTTGTCTTCCCCATCGCTTCTCCCATGAGGAGAACCCACAAGGCACTCACACGTTGACAACTTTTAATAAGTAGTGTTTTTTTGAGTGGTTAAATTTTAATTATTAATGTTGAAGTTATTCTATAGATACAGGTCAATTTCTAACTCGTCCAAAACTATGTGCATGACTACTCTAATAAATTATCCCAGCAGGGTTTGCACCAATGTACCCGAACATTCACCGTCCTTTATAGGCCATTCGACCACATTATATGCCAAAACTGGCAGGTATGGACGAGTACACGGTTTCCTAGTTACATTCAAGTCTGGGAAGCTACTACTTACGAACTGCGTTGGGATTTCCTCGAAGAGGAGAGGATGATGCAGTATAGTAGAGATAAGTATTTCCCTCAGTTAAGAACCAAGGTTATCGATCCAGTAGGAGAACCACGCAACAACTCGTTAGCAACACCTGCAGACAAACAACAAATCCTTGCAACCCAACGCGATATGGGGTTGTAAATCCCTCGATGATTATGTTCAAGATTAAATTGTATGGTGATATATAGATAGATCAAACAAAAATACAAAATAAAATAAATAAAGAAAAACTACAGCAAGGTATTTTAGTTTTAATATATGATACAAAGTAGACCCGGGGGCCATAGTTTTCACTAGAGGCTTCTCTCTTGAAAATAGCATACAGTGGGTAAACAAATTACTCTCGGGCAATTGATAGAAAAGCAAATAATTATGACAATATCCAAGGCAATGATCATGTATAGGCATCACGTCCAAGACTAGTTTACCTAAACGATTCTGCATCTACTACTATTACCCCACACATCAACCGCTATCCAGCATGCATCTAGAGTATTAAGTTCATAAAGAATGGAGTAACGCCTTAAGCAAGATGACATGTTGTAGAGAGAGTAAACTCACGTATGAATAAACCCCATTTTTTACCCTTAATAGCAACGATACATACGTGTCATGTCCCCTTCTGTCACTGGGATTGAGCACCGCAAGATCGAACCCATTACAAAGCACCTCTCCTATTGCAAGATAAATCAATCTAGTTGGCCAAACCAAATCAATAGATCGGAGAGAAATACAAAGCTATAATAATCATGCATAAAAGAGTTTAGAGAAAACTCAAGTAATATTCATGGATAGATCTGATCATAAAGTCACAATTCATCGTATCCCAACAAACACACCGCAAAAAGTCATTACATCAAATAGATCTCCAAGAACATAAAGGAGAACATTGTATTGAAGATCAAACAGAGAGAAGAAGCCATCTAGCTACTACCTATGGACCTGTAGGTCTGTGGTAAACTACTCATGCATCATCGGAAGGGTAGCAAGGTTGATGTAGAGCCCCTCCATGATCGATTCCCCCTCCGGCAGAGTACCGGAGAAGGCCTCCGGATGGGATCTCATGGGAACAGAAACTTGCGGCGGCAGGAAAAGTATTTCGCGTGGCTCTCCAATGTTAGGGGAATTTGAGTATTTATGGAGGTGGAATTAGGGTTGGAGGTGCCACGAGGGCCCCACAAGCCTGGGGGTCGCGCCTCCCAAGCTTATCGCTCCCTTTTGGCTCTTCTGGCCTTCTCCCAAACCTTCTAGGGTCTCTTCTGGTCCAGAAAAAATTAATCCAAAGTTTTTTCTCTGTTTGGACTCTGTTTGATATCGATTTCCTGAAAAGCCAAAACTAGGCACAGAAAAAAAAACCGGCACTAGGCACTAAGTTAATAGGTTAGTCCCAAAAAATGATATATAATTGCTTGTAAGTGTATAAAAAACATCCAAGATTGATACAATAATATCATGGAACAATAAAAAAATTATAGATACGTTGGAGACGTATCAAGCATCCCGAAGCTTAATTCCTACTCGTCCTCAAGTAGGTAAATGATAAAAACAGAATTTTTGATGTGGAATGCTACCTATCATATTCATCATATAATCCTTTCTTTTGTAGAATGGATATTTGAACTTGAGTGATTCATAGCAATCGTCTATAGTTTGACATAAAAACATAAATACTCAAGTATACCAACAAGCAACCATGTCTTTCAAAATATCAGCACTAAAGAAAGTTATCCCTAACCCATTATGCTCAATCATCGGTCCATTCATGAAACATACTCAATATTAGCTACAACCAATGCACAAGTATGACAATAGTGCTCTCTAGTTGGCATTTTATAAGAGAAGATGGAGACTCAAAAATTAAAATTTCATAAACATAAATAGATAGGCCCTTCGTAGAGGGAAGCAGAGATTTGCATATGTGCCAGAGCTCAAGGCTTAAATTAGAGAGATAAAATTATTTTGAGAGGCATGTTTTTCCTGTCAACGAAAATGATTGAGAATTCCCAATATCTTCCATGCTAAACACATTATAGGCGGTTCCCAAATAGAAAATAAAGTTTATTTCCTTTCCACAATTCTTTCACAATCCATGGCTAGCTGTATCCATGGGTGCCTTCCATACCAAAACTTCCCAAGGAATTTATTATTGTTATTTTTTCATTTTGGGACTGGGAATCTGTTGGGGATATAACTATTAGGTATGACCCGCCCAAGAGGGGCCGGGTTATACCTATGGCAATTCGTGAAGCCCAAGACGACACTAGAAGATGGCGGTTCAGTTAAGGGCCCAAGCCCAAAGGAAACTCAAGGCCCGTAGAGATAAACCGCCATATGTATGTAACTTGTATTGTAAGGCAAGAATAGAGAGAGACCGAGCCGGACACTGTTTATGAGCCGGTCGGGACTCTATGGGCCGCTGGGCGTCAACCTCTGTATATAAAGGGACGACCCGGCGGTGGTTCAGGACAAGTAAGATCAGATCGAGAGCTAGGTCAAGCGATTTCGCTCCCTGGTAATCAAGACATAAGCAATCCCACCTCAAATTGGATTAAGCCATTACCTTCACCGCAAGGGGCCAAACCAGTATAAACTCCCGTGTCCTTTTTCCCGTTTTAACCCCTTTAAGCTTCCTAGTTGCGATGGCTCCACGACTAAGTCCTTTCACTTGGACATCTACCGTGACAATTCCATGACAGTTGGCGCCCACCGTGGGGCCAGCGCTCGGTGGATTTAAGTTCTTGAAGGGCAGCTTCGAAGGGCTCAAGTGATACGCTATGGGCTGGATGACTAAGAGTCGTCACGACAAGCTCTACATTGACGATGTAGGATGGGGCCCCGACGCCGACTCATTTGAGTACGGGTACCGGCTCCCCTTAGGCGGAATCCACATTTTCATCGGCAAGATCAGCGATATAGGCCCTGAGACGGACATCTGCACCGACATCATCGAGACGGCTCAGCGTGCGAGACCTGCTCGGGCTCGGCCTACCGTGAAGCGTGCGTTCATGGGATGCATCCATGGAGGGGAACTCTCTGAAGGATTTGTGTCTGGTGGTGAGACGGCCATTTGTTCTGATGGTGAGTCGTCCACGGGTGAGACGGACTCGTTGTAGCAACTGCAAGATGGAGGACTTGGGGGATGTTCCGATAGCAGCAATATTCCGGACCTCTTTGAGCCGCCGAGTAGAGTTGGGATCTTCATGGCTGGCACGCAACCCATTCAAAACTCTACGGCTGCGGCAGCGATAACCTCCGGGTCAGCGGCAGCCAGGGCAGGAGGCCCTGTGCACCCATCGGCTCAGGTTCTGATGGATTTGATGGATAAGATGATAGCTCTATTAACCATCATGGTCAACCCGGTGGATCAAGCTCAACATGATGTGGAAGTGGCGCAGTTAAAGCAGGATATAGTGCAAGCTAAGGAAGACCTAATGGCGGAAGACGTCAGGATGACCACAGAGCGGACGGCTCTGGATGCTCAAGCTCAGCAGATTTAGTCGCAGGCTTTCCAGCTCACGATGGATCAAAACGCGTCAAATGAGGTCATGAGGAGAAGGTACCAGAAGACTCAATCCCGTCTGCTTCTGGTTTATGATCCTCGAAACCTCTTTCGTACACCTGGTGCAGGGCCTAATAACCCGCCGGAGGTAAATCGGGTTGCAAGGCCTGGGGCTGGGACACTTTGTTCAGCCATGGGTAATGGAACCTCCTCGTCTGAGTACTACTCCGCCTCATTATGTACCAACACCACCGGGTCATTATTCTAAGCCTTTGGAGAACATGATCGCCGCGGCGGCAGGATTGGCGGCTCTCCCGGTGGATGGTGACTCTCTGATGGTGGTTGAAACACGAAGGTTCAGAGAGTTTCTTCAGATAGCTTTGGTGCAGCAGGAGGCATACTCTTACAACCAAGACATGATTCATTCGACCCCTCGCCCAAGCCGGAGCCCGAGTTATAGCAGGCGCATGGATTCAGCGTCCGTTTCAAGCAACACCAGGCGCCGTGACCAGCCATGCAGGCACGACCCGGTGCGTAATGGAGTTCCTAACTTGGTTTATCAGGATAGGATATGTCAAGAGGCTGAGCGGGCGGCTAAGCATGCGGCTTAGCGGGCGGCTTATCAGTCTTTTCCAGTTTATCCGACGACTTCTATTGAGGCAGGCATGACCACTAGGACTGGAGGTGTCCCTTGTCTGGTGTCGGCTCTGCGTAATGAGCGTTTGCCCAAGGATTTCAAGGGGCCTCAAACGGTATTATATGGCCGATTTACAGCACGGGGCATGGATTGAAAGCTATGAGATGGCCATGGAACTACTGGAAGTCAGTGACGATGCAATGGCCAAGTACTTCACCATGATGTTGGATGGAATGGCCCGCACTTGGTTGGAGGGGCTGCTACCTAATTCCATCGGTTCATGGGCAGAGGTAAAAGCCCGGTTTATTCAGAACTTCAAAGATACATGCAAGCAGCCCATGTCAATTGTTGATTTGACTAATTGCAAGCAAGAGGAGGGTGAGTCCACAACCCATTGGGTGCGCAAGGTCAAAGCCATAATACATTCATCTGATAAGATGGATGCTGGCTCCGCAGTCTTAATGTTGGAGAAAAAAATGCCGTTTTACGCCTCTGAAATAGAAGTTGGGGCGGCTCAAGCGCGATTGTAATGACATGGGCCAGCTAATGGCGGCTCTAGTCAAGTACGCCGACTCTAATAGTACCAAGGATCCTGAGTCTGACGATCAGAAGGCAGGGAAGGGAAAGAAGAACAGCAACACCAAGGGTCCGCAGCATAATCCAGCGAATCAAGGAGGCAATAATAATCGTAAGGCTGATGGATGCTCGGAGTTTGTGGCTAACACCAATGTGCAGGGCAATAATCAACAACGTAAGGGGAGACCACCTCCTCGGTCTGGCGGGTCAGGTCCTACTCTAGAATAGTTGTTGAATGAGCTATATCCAAGGCATGGTACTCAGCAGAACCGGCCACTCACCTATGGAAGGATTGTACGATCATGAAGGCTTTCAAGAACTCTAACATGTTTGATGGCAATCATGGGTCGGGCGGCGGCTCAGGTGGCGGCGGTTTTCATGGCCCGGGTGGCGGTTCAAATTCCAACTTTCAAGGCTCTCAAGGTAATCAAGGTGGTTATAGTCAGCAATCTGGCCAGGGAGGTCAGTAGCAACAGCAATCTGGATATCAGAGTAACCCAAAGCAGCTGAATAGTGGACAGTATCATGTGTTTACCACTAGTTTGTGCAAACGGGACCAGAAGCTTCATAAGAGGGTTGTGAACGCTGTTGAGCCGACCGTTCCTCGTTATTTGAGATGGTCTGAGCAACCTATTCTATGGAGTAGGGAAGATCACCCTCCTCGGGTAGACAATCTAGGTCACTTGGCCTTGGTGGTAGCGCCTCAGGTTGGTGGATATAAGTTCACTAAGGTGCTCATGGACGGAGTCAGTAGCATCAACATCCTCTATTATGAGACCTTCCGTCGCATGAGGTTGACTGATAAAAATCTTAAGACGTTCAACACTGTTTTCCATGGAGTGGTGCCTGGTAAGTCGGCATACCCAGCGGGTAAGATTGAGCTGGAAGTGGCCTTTGGAGATGAGCATGACTCTAGGGCTGAAAAGTTAACTTTTGAGGTGGTCAAAATCAAGAGCCCGTATCACGCCCTGTTTGGACGACTGGCTTATGCAAAGTTCATGGCATGGCCGTGTTATGTTTATTTGCAGCTCAAGATGTCGGGTCACAAGGGAACCATCACAGTGCATGGGAGTCGGAAGATAGCCCTGGAATGTGAGAAGGCGATGTGGCTTACGCTGAATCTGTTTGTGCAACAGAGGAGTTGAAGTTCTATAAGGACAATTTTGACCCGGCAGACATGACGTCTTTGAAGAAACCAACCATAGAGCATGAGCCGGTGATGAAGTTTAAATCGGCCGACGATACTAAGCTGGTTGATTTTGTTCCTGGCGATGCATCTAAGTAGTTCAGTACCAGCACTAACCTAGATCCCAAATAGGAAAGCGCGCTCATCAAGTTCATCCGTGAGAACCGGGACATCTTTGCATGGAAACCTTCTGACATGCAGGGTGTACCAAGAGAACTCGCTGAGCACACTCTCAATAATGATCCCAAATTTAAGTCGGTCAGACGGTTTCTTCGGCGATTCAATGAGGAGAGGCGTAAGGCCATTCGTGAGGAGGTGTCCCGGCTCTTAGCGGTCGGGTTCATTATTGAGGTTTTTCATCCAGAGTGGTAGGCTAACCCGATGCTCGTGCTTAAGAAGAACGGCACCTAGCGTATGTGTGTGGATTACACGGATTTAAACAAGGCTTGTCTGGCTGATCCTTTTGCTCTCCCTCGTATTGATCAAATCATTGATGCAACGGCGGGTTGTGAGCGTTTGAGCTTTTTGGATGCTTATTCTGGTTATCATCAGATAAAGATGGCAGTTAAGGATTAGGAGAAGACGGCTTTTATTACTCTTTTTGGAGCCTTCTGCTATGTATCTATGCCTTTCGGGCTCAAGAGCGCCCAGGCAACCTATTAGCAATGTGTGCAAAATTGTCTTCACAATGATTGGGCGCAATATTCATGCTTATGTGGACGACATTGTGGTGAAGTCCGGAGAGAAGAAAACCTTGATAGATGATTTGAATGAAACCTTTGATAATCTCCAGGTCTATAAGATGATGCTTAACCCGGCCAAGTGCGTGTTTAGTGTGCCAGCTGGCAAGCTTTTGGGTTTTCTGGTTTCCAACAGAGGTATTGAAGCTAACCCGGAGAAGATCAAGGCCATCACCTCCTTAGCTAAGCCGGCGTGTATCAATGATGTTCAGCTTTTGGCGGGTCGTATTGCTGCTTTAAGCCGGTTAGGTGATTAGGCCATACCACTGTATCAGATGCGGAAGAAGACGGACGACTTTATCTGGAGTGATGATGCTAATGCTGCCTTTGAAGATTTAAAGAGACAGCTAGCTAAGCCGCCAGTTCTTGCTGCTCCCATTGATAAGGAGCCCTTATTGTTATATGTGGCTGCTAACATGTGTGCTGTTAGTGTGGCCCTTGTGGTGGAGCGCAAGGAGGCTAGCAAGGAACATCCGGTTCAGCGGACGGTTTATTACATCGGTGAAGTGCTTATTGAGTCCAAGCAAAGATATCCACATTGGCAGAAGCTCATTTATGGGGTGTTCATGGAAAGCTTAAGAAATATTTCCTAGGTCACCCCATCACTGTGGTCAGTTCTGCTCCTTTAGGAGATACCATTCAAAACAAACAAGCCACGGGACGAGTCGCCAAGTGGGCCATTGAACTTGGGCCTCATGGTTTGAAGTATGTTCCATGCACTGCTATCAAGTATCAAGCACTGGTGGACTTCATCAACGATTGGATAGAGCTACAGATGCCCGAAGAGAAGCCGGACAACACATATTGGACTATTCACTTTGATGCGTCCAGGCAATTGGAGGGCTCGGGGGCTGGAGTTGTTTTAGCTTCCCCTCGAGGTGAAAAAATTTGTTATGTGCTAAGGTTGATGTTTCCCTGTACTAACAATGCATCTGAATATGAGGCCTTGCTCCATGGTCTTTGGATGGCTAAGGAGATGAGCATAAGCTGGGTTAGGTGCTTTGGCGACTCAGATTTGGGGGCTCAACAAGTATCAGGCAAGTGGAATTCCAATGATCCTCTCATGGCGGCTTATCACCGTGAAGTTGATGCCATTGCTGGAAAGTTCAAGGGTTATCAAGTGGAGCATATTGATCGCAGAAAGAACGAGGCGGCCGATGCTTTAAGCCGGCTGGGGTCTCAGCGTAAGCCGGTGCCACCTTACACTTTCTTAGATATTCTACATAACCCTTCTGTCAAGTTACTGATAACCCAGAAGTGTAGGGGATTAATTGTAACCTCTTTCGATAAGTAAGAGTGTCGAACCCAACGAGGAGCTAAAGGTAGAACAAATATTCCCTCAAGTTCTATCGACCACCGATACAACTCTACGCACGCTTGACGTTCGCTTTACCTAGAACAAGTACGAAACTAGAAGTACTTTGTAGGTATTGTTTGATAGGTTTGCAAGAAAATAAGGAACACACAAATAAAAGTTAGAGGCTGTTTAGATGAAGACAAAACTAAGTTGGTTTTAGTAAAGATCTTTTTGTCACGAGAAAGTTATTTGTCCCTAGGTAATCGATAACTAGACCAGTAATCACTATTGCAATTTTATTTGAGGGAGAGGCATAAGCTAACATACTTTCTCTACTTGGATCATATGCACTTATGATTGGAATTCTAGCAAGCATCCGCAACTACTAAAGATCATTAAGGTAAAACCCAACCATAGCATTAAAGCATCAAGTCCCATTTATCCCATATGCCACAACCCCCTTACTGGGGTTTATGCTTCTATCACTCAAGCAACCCACTATAAGCGAATCATGAACATATTGCAACAACCTACAGCGGGAATCCCTCATGCTTGCGCGACACGAAGAGCACCATAGGACAACACCAATAATAAAACATGCAACTCAAACCAATCACGATCATACATTAACCCATAGGACAAAACAGATCTACTCAAACGTCATAGGATAGCCATACATCATTGGGAAACAATATATAGCGTTAAGCACCATGTTTAAGTAGAGATTATAGCGGGTAAAAGAGATGTTACGCCGCTGCATAGAGGGGGAAGAGTTGGTGATAAGGGCGGTGAAGTTGTTGGTGTAGATCGCGGTGATGATGATGGCCCCCGGCAGCGTTCCGGCACCACCGGAAGCAAGGGGGAGAGAGCCCCCCTTCTTCTTCTTCTTCCTTGACCTTCTCCCTAGATGGGAGAAGGATTTACCCTTTGGCCCATGGCCTCCATGGCTTGGGAGGGGCGAGAGCTCCTCCGAGATTGGATCTGTCTCTCTGTCTCTCTCTGTTTCTGCGTTCTCAGATTCTGCCCTTTCACCATTTCTTTTATATCCGGAGATCCGTAACCTCGATTGGGTTTAAACCTCCGCCTAGATTTTTCTCCGAAAATTAGGTTTCTTGCGGCAAAAGAAGAGTGTCAACTGCCTTACGGGGTGCCCCCTGGGGCACGCCCCCTGCCTCCTGGCCCCCTCGGGCACCGTCTCGCGTTGATTCTTCCGAAAAAAATTACAAATATTCCAAAAATATTCTCCGTCTGTTTTTATCCTTTTGGACTCCGTTTGATATTGGGTTTCTGCGAAACATAAAACATGCAACAAACAGGAACTGGCACTGGGCACTAGATCAATATGTTAGTCCCAAAAATGTATAAAAAGCTGCCAAAAGTATAGGAAAGTTGTAGAATATTGGCATGAAACAATCAAAAATTATAGATACGACGGAGACGTATCAGCATCCCCTAGCTTAATTCCTGCTCGTCCTCGAGTAAGTAAATGATAAAAAAGATAATTTTTTGATGTGGAATGCTACCTAGCATAATCTTGATCATATGTCTAATCATGGATGAATATTAAGACACGAGTAATTCAAAGCAATAGTCTATAATTTGACATGAAAACAATAATACTTCGAGCGTACTAATAAAGCAATCATGTCTTTTCAAAACAACATGGCCAAAGAAACTTATCCCTACAAAATCTGGCTATGCTCCATCTTCATCACACAAAATATTCAAATAATGCACAACCCCGATGACAAGCCAAGCAACTGTTTCATACTTTTGATGTTCTCAACCTTTTCAACTTTCACGCAATACATGAGCGTGAGCCATGGACATAGCACTATAGGTGGAACAGAATATGATGGTGGAGGTTGTGTGGAGAAGATAAAAAGGGAGAAAGTCTCACATTGACGCAGCTAACACTACAAAAAAAAGATACATCCTTGACATTTTGGGCCGAACGAATTTTTTTCCTGTCATACATATGACACTTCTATGACGATAATTGTGACAAAAGCCGGTATCATCATAGATGTGGTGGGCTCCTACTTCTATGGAAAAAAGTCATGATAGAAAATGGACTTTTCGTCCTGGGCGGGCCGGAGACGCAACTCCATGACATTCTTTGGGCCGTCCTTGACGGAAAAAACCATGGTAGAAGCGAGGGGGAGGAAAATTTCAGGGAGTTGCCGGTTACGGTGGGAGGTCGGGGGTGGAGCGATGCGCATTTCTCTCGTACGTACGCGTGTGTGTGCGAGGCATTGGCTCTAACTGAAGCCAAGCGAGGCGTTGGGCTCTCACTGAACCCGAGCGATTGCACCGCAGGCTACGCGTTACTGAACTCGAGCGATCGATCGATGACTGTTAACTGAACCCGATGGAGCGATTCCTTCGCTACTGCTGCTAACGGAAGCCGATCGATTGGATGAACAGTGAGCATTGTGGGGGGTTTGGATGAACAGTGAGCGTTGGCGTTGCCTCTGGATGAACAGGAACCCGTGGTGTGGAGGGCTGGATGAATAGTAGACGGTGGAGGGGTGGCCGTGGAGGGGTGGTTGAACAGGACCCCGTGTTGTGGAGGGCTGGATGAATAGTAGACGGTGGAGGGGTGCCCGTGGAGGGGTGGTTGAACAGTAGCCGGTGGAGTAGCACGGGGTGGAGGCTGGATGAACAGGAGCCCGTGGAGGCTGGAGGAGGTCGACGATAGCCCGTGGAGGCTGGACGAGGTCGATGGTGGAGATGAACAGTATCCCGTGGAGTCCCGTTTTGCGGTACGCCACACCCCTCCCGATGAACAGGACCTCCGTTTCAACCGTAGGAGGTCCGTTTCGTCCATTTTGCGGTATGCCACACCCCTCCCGATCAACAGGACCCCCGTTTCGACCGTAGGAGGTCTGTTTCCTCCGTTTTGTGGTACGTCACACCCCTCCCGATCAACATGACCCCCGTTTCGACCGTAGGAGGTCCGTTTCCTCCGTTTTGCGGTACGCCAGGCCCCTCCTGATCAACAGGACCCCGTTTCCAACGTGGACGGTCGAACACAAGGCCGTTTCCTCCGTTGTGCGGTACGCGAGGCCTCGTTTCCATCGCCTGTTCTGTCCAAGCCATCCCGATGAACACGACCATGCATTTCGTTCCGACCCAGCCGGTTGGCTCCCCATGAACACGACGACGATGCTGTTTCTCCGTTCCGACCCAGCCATGTACGTATGCGTGATAGGCGTTAGAGACCCTGTCCGTATGTACGTATGTGGCTGTATTTTATTTCTTGCACCCTCGCCGTTGTACGTACGTGTAAATGCTACGTGCGTGCCTCTATTACGACAAGTGCGTGCCTCTGCATCCACCAGTATATATGTACGTACACGTTCGCGACCAGAATGACAACGCTACGTACGCTTCGACCAGGTGTGTCCCGACTATGAGGCACTTCCTTGCGTGCGAAGATGTAGCTGGTGGGTCCCAGCAGTCAGGGGGCGAATCGTTTTGGTTTTTTTTGCCCGGACGTAGTTCCTTGCGTGCGAAGATGTAGCTGGTGGGTCCCAGCAGTCAGGGGGGTGAATCTTTTTTTTACCCGGACGCACTTCCTTGCATGCGAAGGTGTGGGTCCAGTGGTCAGGGGGGCGAATCGTTTTGTTTTTTTGCCCGGACGCACTTCCTTGCATGCGAAGATGTAGCTGGTGGGTCCCAGCGGTAAGGGGGAAACATTTTTTTCGCGAAATGTAGTGGCCCGTCCGGTGGGTCCCAGCTGTCAGGTGGACGAATCATTATTTTCAGTGTAATAAGGAGGCACTTCCTTGCTGCGGCCGTGGACCCAGCTGTCAGCCTCTCCACGTACAGTCCACGTCAGATGGAAGTCATTCCTTGACCATGTGGACCATGCTGCGCCGAGAGCACCAGGGCGGTGGACGATGGCGAGGCCTAGGAAGGGGACGACGGGGAGCCAGGGAAGACGCGGTAGTGGAAGCCCGTGCAGAGAGGAGTACGAGGGTTCACTGGTTCGGCTGCGGTGTGAGGCAGCCATCGCCGTAGGGCCTGGCTAGCGGTGGGAATAGTAGGGGGCGGTGAGGCCTCCGCGGCAGCACAGCCGGCCACGGGAGGCAGGAGCATGCGGCATGACCGGCGCTGCTTTGGGCGGCTGGAGCAAGAAGACCAGAGGTTGAACAAGCACTACGGCCGTTGGATGGACATCGCACGGTCACTAGAGCTAGAATCGTTCATATTGACTAAAGTTTACAAAGGTCCCCATCCCAGTCAACTTAGTAGGCCCACAAGTCAGCCTCCCACGATGGTGGGTCCTAGCTAGCAAAGGGAGTATCCATTTTTTTGTGCGTAATAAGGAGGCACTTCCGGTGGGTCCGAGCTGACAGCGCGGGGAATGTTTTTTTCGCGAAATACGCTGGCCCGTCTGGTGGGTCCCAGCAGTCAGGGGGGAAACATTTTTTTCGCGAAATAAGGCGGCCCGTCCGGTGGGTCCCTGCTGTCAGGTGGAGGAATAATTATTTTGCGCGTAATAAGGAGGCACTTCCTTGCGGCCGCCTGGACCCAGCTGTCAGCCTCTCCACGTACAGTACTCTTCCGATGGAAGTCGGTCGTTGACCACATTGACCACGCTGCATCGAGAGCAACAGGGCGGTGGTCTGGACGACGGCGAGGCCTAGGAAGGGGACGACGCGGAGCCGGGGAAGACGTAGCAGTGGTAGCCCGCGCGGAGAGGAGTACGAGGGTTCACTGGTTTGGCTGCGGCATGAGGCTGCCATCGGCGCAGAATAACAGGGGGTGTGGGTGAGTAGAGGGATACCCTGGGCCAGCGGTGGGAGTAGTAGGGGGCGGTGAGGCCTCCGCGGCATCATAGCCGGCCACGAGAGGCAGGAGCACGCGGCACGACCGGCGCTGCTTTGGGCGGCTGGAGCAAAAAGACCAGAGGTTGAAGAAGCACTATGGCCATTGGATGGACATCGTACGGTCACTGGAGCTAGAATCGTTCATATTGACTAAGTTGACAAAGCCCTCCGTCCCCGTCAACTTAGTTGGCCCACAAGTCATCCTCCCACTATGGTGGTCCCATCGAGGAGGGTGGGTATTCATTTTTTTTGCGTAATAAGGAGGCACTTCCTTGCGTGCGAAGATATAGCTGGTGGGTCTGACATGTCAGCGGGGGCAACATTTTTTTCGTGAAATACAGAGGCCCTTCCGGTGGGTCCCAGCTGTCAGGTGGAGGCATCATTATTTTCCGCGTACAGTCCATGGCCGATGGATGTCGTTCGTTGACCACGTTGACCAGGCCGCACCGAGAGCACCATGGCGGTGGACGACGGCGAGGCCTAGGAAGGGAACGACACGGAGCCGGGGAAGACTCAGCCATGGTTGCCCACATGGTGGGGAGTACGAGGGTTTACTGGTCCGGCTGCCGTCACCGAAAAATAACAAGAGGTGTGGGTGAGTAGAGGAATGGCATGGCCAGCAATGAAGTAGGGTGGGGTGGTGCGGCTTGTGCGGCAGCACAGCCGGCCACGGGAGGCGGGAGCAGGCAGTCCCACTGGAGCTGGTTTGGGCGGCTGGAGCAAGAAGATCAGATATTGAAGAAGCTGCACGACCGTTGGATTAACATCCAACGGTCACTACTGCTAGAATCGTTTGTGGACTAAGTTGACAAAGCCAAAGTACACGTCAACCTAGTAGACCCACAAGTCAGCCTCCAAATCTATCCCAAACAGCATACAACCCGAAATTTCTAGCCGGATTCAAATTAATTTTAAATTTAAATATACCTTAATTTAAATTCAATGATATTTTACCCGCACAAAAACAATGAAATTTGAAATATCAAAATCCGAAAGAAAACAATATTTGGGAACTAATTTCCTGTTTGCTGTATTTTTTTCATTTTACAGCCCATTTATTATTACTTATAGCCCATTTATTATTACTTATAGCCCATTTCTTATTACTTATAGCCCATTTCTTATTACTTATAGCGCATTTTCTAGGCAAAATGCATCCCTCCTCGTCTTGAAAGATTTCCGGCCCAGCAGGGCGTAGAAAAGCAAGTAGGCCTATGTTGGTTATTCTGCAAAAAAACAAAATAGCTGGCTAGCCATTTTTCAGAAAGGAAAAAAACAAACTGGGCTGGTCATGTGCTAAACATATGAAATAAAAGCCTGGGCTAGACGGGCCATGGGTCCCGCACAACCCAGTTGATACCCTTCTCCGCCTGAAAAAACAAAATTACTACGCGCGCTGCTGGGTCCCTACTGTCGTCCTTGCCATGTACAGTCATCTCCTTATTCCTCTCGGTTGTTGACCATGTTGACAACACCGGCGGGCGGCGCCGCGGCGAGCGCGGAGGACGATGGTGAGGCCTCAGACGGGAACGAACATGAGTCGGGGAAGATCACAGCCAGCTGTGGGAGGCGGGAGCATGCGGTCCCGCCGGCGCTGGTTTGCCTTTTGCGCCTCGAGGAAGAAGAGACTGCAGAAACGTGATAGACGTTGAATGTCAATCGAACGGTCAAGGTTGGCACAATCGTTTTTTGACTAAGCAGACACCAAGTAGCATACTTTTCTATATATAGGAAGAAAACTGCGAGGAAAATGCGTTCGTCTGCCGTCCTCCTCACAGGGAACGTTCGTCACATAAGTGACTAGCACCCTTGGCTTTCAACCAAGAGGTCTTGGGTTCGAGTCCGAGGAACTCTCAATTTTGTCCTCCTTCCTTACTCGCAAAAAAGGGAAAGAAAATCAAAGACTTGGGAAGGCGTACAGAACAAGCTAGTGTACCAGTAAAGAGACGTTGCCGAGTTTTAGAAAAAAGAAAGATGTGCTCCTGTAGATGGTTCAAATCCAAACCTAGACTATGACTATATATGGTGCTATGCTACTCTGCAAGTAATGAAACTAACATATCCAACATTTGCTTCTCCTCTTCTCTACTTACTCTGCCTAGCATCAGAAGCTCTGGCCGCAGCAACCATGTCCGCTGGCTGCTCGTCCACCTACTTTTCAGCAGGCGACAACCAGCTATGTGCCAAGTCGCCACCCGTACCATCGCCTGTGGGTCTCATCACACCCCCGCCGGCACGCGCACCGCAATCGATTGCTCATCGCAACCCACTGCCGTTGGTGTGGTGCCACTACTGCAAATCACACAGAGCCATCCGTCGCGTCTCAACCACAATCCGCAACCCTGGCCGAGTCTTCTGCAAATGCATGAATCATGGGGTAATAATATGTTTAAGTGTTGTTCTGCTGCTTTCAGTTGCTGATTTTTTTAATAGTTTGGTTGATGATCTTCCAATTTGATTCATGCAGAAAAGGGAAGATTCGTGTGATTTGTATTTCTGGGAAGTTGCTGATGTGGGGGAATGCAACTACGCTGATTATTTGGTTAGGAGAGGAATCCCAATACCAGCAGGTTGGGGTCTTGGACAAGTAACTGAAGGAATGGCAGAAGAGGAAGATGCAGAGCAGAAGGTTAAAGACGCAGTT
The DNA here is from genome assembly GCF_018294505.1 of Triticum aestivum. Lineage (NCBI taxonomy): Eukaryota > Viridiplantae > Streptophyta > Magnoliopsida > Poales > Poaceae > Triticum > Triticum aestivum. The sequence goes on from NC_057813.1 coordinate 166,667,415, forward strand.
CCTCTAATCATGGTCAAGCAACAGCCAATGAACGGCCTTGACAGCAATGAGGAGATGAAAGAGCTTGTGAAGATAATGGGCAAAATCGATGTGCTTTGTAGGATGATTGTCTCTTTATTTGCAGTGTATGTAGCACTCGTGATGTATTCAGTGGCTACGACATGAGCACTTTGCTGAAACTAGTAATGAATGAAACCTGTGTAGCAGGCTGGGCGTAGTGTTGTAAACATCTAATGATTTCTATTAACGGAAATCAGGGGTATCCCCTTTTGCTCATATAAATAAATAGATAGAAGAGGCCCTGTCGGGTCAGCTTTGTTCTCATTCGAAGACGTTGAGCAAATTGCAGTCCAACAGCAAACTATGTCATCAAATTCAAGGTTCACAGCCAAATATGAGTACAACTAAACAACAATGTCATCATGTTTTAGTTGTCATACAATCACCAAACACAAATCAGCATACATAACAAGTGATGTTCTCACAGCAAAATACTAAACAACATGTTCATCAGGTTTCAGTTGTCATAGAAAACACAATTTCACATAGTAGAAAAAAACATCTTCTGACAAGAAAATACGACAAAAGCAATGTAATCATCATCTGCAGCAGCAGCGTCAACATCTTCTCCTTGTGTATCAGTCTGAATCATAATTCCCCATGGTGTCATCTTCTTCTTCGTCCTCAACATCCTCGAACATTGGCTTCTTCTTGATCAACTCTTGTATGTCCAAGCACGACAGGCAATCTTTTCGCCAGCGTCATTGACGTGATGGTTCTCAAAGATATTAGGAACATCTGTGTTATCTTGTACATCAGGAGCAGCGTAAGCATCATCTTGTTGTGCAACTTCATTAAATGAATTCCTCTACTCAAACCTTTGCAATACTCTGCAGTCATCGCTACGTGCAAATGTGTCTTCCAAGAAAAATATCTGTGTTGCTTGATTTGCCAAAATAAGAGGCTCGTTGGTCTGGTACGCCGCCTTGACATTGATGGATTTGAAATAATCATCAGCTCTGGGTTTTGCGATCCTGGAAAACAGGTTATGCCAACGACAACACAACAGAACCACACATCGATGATCCTCGAAACTGGAGATATACTCCATATGAACAATGTCTGTTATGTTAGCATACATTTCAGTTGTCTCTTTGTCATACGTATCCGTGCTCATGATGGCACTGTTTTGTGTCTTCCTGCCTTCGTCTCGTGCAAAGGTGTTGTAGCGCACATCTCCAACAATGCAAGATTCATAATGTCTTACCCAAGTATCAGGACCCATTGCTAGTGAGTAAAGGGCATCATCAACTGCCTGCCCATCCTCTCGCATCTTCTTAACCCATGGTTAGAAAATAGACAAGCTGATCATCTTATGTACTCAATATATTAAAAAACTAACAATGCACTTCAAAAGCTTACATGCTTGAACCATTTCGCAAATCCTGCCATAACCAGTTTGTCAATGTTTCTTGCATTTTCCGGCAATAACTCCTCTTTGTACATGCTGCACAACATAGTGATAGCGTCAAACATCTAAATATATAAGAATGTGCTGCAAGTTTAGTAGATTAGGATGTATAAGCTGCAGTACTGCACTTACTTGATATAAGGTAGTATCTCAGGACAGTTATTCAACAGATACCAAAACATTTTGTCCAAATCTTTAGGTTTGTCCTCTTGTCGACTCTTCCCTGTAACTCGAACAAAATAATCGAAAATATTGAGCCCGGGATTGTCTTCACCCACCTCTTTGCTAAGCTGATCAGCTGTTTCAATGTATTTTGAGCAGAATGTCAACGCTTCTGTAGCAATGTAGGCCTCTGCAATGGAACCCTCGGGTGTAGCTCTGTTCCTAACATAGCCCTTGAAAGTGCCTAGCCGCCTTTCAATAGGGTACATCCAGCCATACTGTACTGGACCTCTAAGTAGTGCCTCATCAGGTAGATGAACAGCCAAATGCACCATCACATCAAAGAAGGCTGAAGGATATATCTTCTCAAGGTCGCATAGGATAGTTGGTATCTTGTCTCTAAGACGCTCCAAAGCATCTATCCTGATATTTCTACTGCAGAGTTCCCTGAAGAATTGTCCCAACTCTGCAACTGCTCTATATAAGCCAGGGTGGCCCAATCCTCAGGACGTGGCATTCATGAATTTTCAACCCTTGTACCTTGTTTCCATCTGCACTGACTCTCCTTTCAGGGTTGGAAGCAAATCCATGTGGGAATCTCACACGTAACAGCACCTCGCAGAATTCTTTTCTTTTTACCTTGTCCAATACGTACACAGCTGGTGCCATATCCCGTGGTTTACCTTCATCTTGCACCTGCAAATCCTTTCTAATACCCAGGTGTGTCAAATCAATCCTAGATTTTAAGGTATCTTTCGTCTTGCCTTCAATGTTAAGAAGTGTGCCGATAATGATGTCACATATATTTTTCTCGATGTGCATCACATCAAGATTATGCCACAGATCCAAATCTTTCCAATACTCCAAGTCCCACAAAGTGGACCTGCAGGTAAACAATAATCTCTCTTCTACCGTGCCATGCTTCCTTTTCCTGCTACCATTACCAGGATGGTTTCCTGGTGTAATATGCACGACCTTCTCTAATTCCACTTGCAACTCATCAGCGGTGAGCCTCTTTGGTGCATCACGGTTTTCATGCTTTGCATTGAACACATGTCTTCGGTATTTTCTAGGATGCGGCTTGTACTTGGCAAGGAAATGGAGGTGTCCAATGGAACAGATCTTGCTAAGTATTGCGTATGACAGCGGATTCCTATCACAGCGAACACATGCATTGTAACCATGTGTCGTTCGCCCTGACATAGTGCTCAAAGCCGGATAATTATGGATGCACCAAATTACAACAACACGTAGAAAGAAATCAGCTGGTGGGCTGCTATATTGGTCTTGAGTGAGAACACCCTTCGATAGCTGTTGAAGTTCCTCCACGAGAGGCTCCATGAACAAATCAAAATCCTTTCCAGGACTTTTCGGACCTGGGATGAGCAAGGCCATCATGTAGTTTGATTCTTTGGTGCAGACATTTGGAGGCATGTTGTAAGGGATAACAAGCACTGGCCACATGCTATATGTGGCGCTCTGGTGTCCAAATGGGTTAAATCCATCTGAAGCTAAGCCAAGTCTAATGTTTCTCGGGTCAGCAGCAAACTCTTTGTGTTTATCATTGATGCTTTTCCACTCACTACCATGAGATGGATGGCTCATTACATTCTGATATCTGTACTCCTGGTTCCTAGAATGCCACAGTACATCCTCTCTTGTTTCAGCATCATGAAACAACCTCTGCAATCTTGGTGTAATTGGAAAATGTCTCAGAACATTATGAGGAACACTCTTCACAACATCGCCATCTTTCCATCTTGATGATTTGCATTTCGGGCATTCACTTAAGTTGGCATAATCCTTCCGGAACAGAACACAATTATTCTTACAAACATGGATCATATCATATCCAATTCCAACTGCACGAAGGAAATTCTTCATTTTACTGTAGGTGTGTGGCAGCTCAGACACATCTGGGAAAGATTTGCGGAAAGTAGCCAACATCGCATCGAATGATTTGTTGGTCATCCGCTCACATGTCTTCACCTGGAGAAAGGTGACCATAGCTGAGAATACTGACAGCTTATTTCCTGGGGTGACAGCAACGTTGCATTGTTCCAACATGCAGGCCCACCATTTTTCTTCTGCAGGTGAAAGTTCACGGAATGCATGAGCATTTTGTAGCATTATTTCAATGTTGGTCAAACTCACTAGCTCCGCCACCACCTCCTCCTCCTCCTCTTCCACCTGAGCATCACGCAGATCAAGATGGTGATCTGCTGCTTCTACGTAGTCAATAACATTGACATTCACAGCTTCACCATGATGAATCCACCTAGTATATGAGACCGACATCCCATACAAGTGTAGATGATTTTGCATAGTTGACTGGGGTCTTGTAACTAAATTCATACAAATGCTACATGGGCAGAGCACATCTGATTTCGGACCACCGTACTCAGCTCTGATAAAGTTCATGAAGTTTTCAACCCCCTCGACATATGCAGCAGAGAATCTTCGAGAAGAAGTTATCCAAGTCCTGTCCATCTGCTAGACATACAAATTAGTTCTTCTACTAGATATTACAGGAAAAACATATATGCTTTTATGAAGTCCAGAAAAAAATACCTAGGTCGATGTCTAAAGCTATGGCAAGATATTTGGATGAGCAGATCTAAGTAACGAAATATATGTAAAGCTAATTCAGCAAACAGATTTGAGTGCTAAATTATGGCAGGCTGTTTCAGCAGTCAATGAGCCCGAGCACATAGCCATCGAACTATCGAAGGCCATCGCAGCAACAAAGAGCGAGTGTAAAATGGTGTAGAGTTATTTCACCTAACAGATTGGCTACTAGACCATGGCAATCTACATCGCAATAAATATATGGTAGGATATTTTAGCAACTTATTGGCCTTGGCATGCCATCTCAGCTAAGCAGATTGAGTGCAGAACAGGGCAAGGAAGCTTCTTAAGCAGAGCATATTGACGGTAAACTACTTCAGCAAACAGTGATATTAACAGCGTCTATCAGCTAACATTCAGCGCTACACCGACATGAACGGGGCCTCAGTCTAGAATGCACGTACCGTGGGAGAAGCTGACCGCCGTGCATCTCCACACGAACGTCGCCAACGGTGGCGGCGCTGACCGCCGTCCGCCTCCACAAGAACGTAGCCAGAGGTGGCGGCGCGGCTAGAGGACGGCTTTCTACGAGAGCGTACTGTGGGAGCGAGAGGATCGCCGTGCATCCCCTCGACGAACCGCGGCGCCGACGTATCGGCGTGGAGGGGAGGGCGGCTTTGGCGGAGCGAATG